>NC_057801.1:70477551-70777551 GCF_018294505.1 Triticum aestivum
CTTCCCCTTGCTCTGGACACGAGGTTATCGAGCCATGGAATCTCTTTTGCCGCTCTAGTTGGGGCTGCGTGCGCTCAAGGTGTTCTCGTTGTCCATGTTAGTGTGATGCTACTTGTGGTTGGTGCATCAGACCCGTGTGCTGGTTTACCCAGGTGTTCTTGTTGATTGTCATGCTCGCTTGTTATCATCGGATTAAGTAGACTGCCATTTTATGGCATGCCTGTTATCTTGAACTGCTTTAAAATCAAACTGAAAGAATCTCCCAGACTAAAAGCAGCATATTTCTCTTTGCCCCAGTCTCTGTAGGATTGTATAAGAACATACTAGGCACTGTACTTGATCATGGTGTTTCCACTCTACTTTTTTGCCAACCTTGTAATATATATTCACTACTAGGAAAAAGCTTAGGAGTAGCGCGGGTATTTGGTGTATCAGTAGCGCGGGTGACCGCGCTACTGATAAGGCACTACAGTTAACGTTTAGCAGTAGCGCGTTTTGACACGCGCTACTGCTATACCTACTTAGCAGTAGCGCTTAACGCACCAACGCTACTGCTAAGTGCTTTAGTAGTAGCATTTTCTTGTCCAGTGCTAAAGAGCGCTACTACTATAATTTCTCATATTTTTTTGCTGCGTATTTGCGATGTTTTTGTAGGTTTCATACAGTATTCTAATCCTATCATAAACATGCAATATGCTCATCATATCATACACATAATAGTCTCATCATATCATCCAACACAAATCACGTCGTCACATCATAATCACGATATAGCTATACAAGTTACATGACATGTGTCATCATACATAATGTAGTACTTCTTGATGCATCCATTCGTATGCCTCTCTCACACTAGAGTAAATCTAAACTAACTATCGGCTGTCGCTCCAAAACCGGAAACCGATACACCTGGGCCTGACACTCCGGCCACTGTATACTCCTGGCGTATCACTTCTTCGTCAACGATGATCTATGCACCTGCATCGTCACATGAGTCGATTATATGCAACATATATAGTTGAGCAACAGAAAGAGACAGACTTGGCAAAAATAGAAGCAACATATCATAAGCATAAATAAAAAGTTCATCGTGCCCAAAATGCCCTAACTAGAGTGATCTTCGCAAGTTCAGGAGGACGGTTTAATTACATGACAAATAAAGTTTCATCGTGCATAACTCAAAGTTTCGTCATTCATAAAGTATGGACTAAACGGACACATTTTCATATATCGACAATCACTCCAACACGTCGCGCCATCCATCCATGTTAGGGAGATAGTCCCCGAGCTTAGTGAAAGGCTTCAGGTCGAGACGCTGAGTGGCTACGCGTGTTCGGACGTCTTCCCGCGACATTTGCCCTTCCTCGTAGAACATCCTTGTTTTTTCGAGGACCTCCTTCATGATGATTTGGGAAAGTTCACGCTGTATGTGGTAGAACTCAGCTCGAAGTCGATGATCCGGGATATCTCCTACGTTCTTTGCCCACTACAGAATATGGGCATCGCCGGATGTAGGTGACATACGAAGGTTCTGCTGATCCCGTCAGTACTCCACCATGTGGTGTAGGACATATAATCCATCACTAAGAGTATCACTTGGTTGCTGGATGCAGCAGAAGTCGGTCTTATGACCGAAGGCGGGCCTGCCATTCCTTGCCTTCTTGGTCTCGATCTCTCCACCCCGTACGCCGTAGTAAAAGATAGCACTGTCGAGAACAGACTTGATGTGGGTGTAATCCTTTTTGTTCATGTTCTTCGACGAGTCCAAGTAAAGAGCGTGGGAGTATCGGGGGTAAAGGATGATGAGAACGACACACCCGCCACTGCGCAAAATAAGTACACCTCAAATTAATTAGCCTCCACTGTGCAAATGAATGATTGAAATCGAAGGAAGGATATCTGCGCGGATGACTTACATGGGATGATAAGGCACGAGAATCGTCTCCTTGTCCTTATTGGCGAGCATGAAATTGACGATGTAGTCCCGCGCGTATTCACGGTGCTCTACGCAGACTGCCAAGAAGCCCTCGTGCATGAAGTACGGGTCAGCGACATAGATATAAGGTATCTGCTCAATCCCGATGATGTAGTTCATGTACAAGGCATACAGGCGGACAAACGTAAAATCCAGCTTCTTCAAGTGAAACATATCGAAGATGTAATTGAATCAAAGGAAGAACTTCTCCGCGGGGAATGTGTCGATGTACGACCTTTGCGGCAGCACGTTAACCACGTAGAGTGGGTATCCTGGATTTTCTGAGGCAATGAGGCTTTTCTCTCTCCACAGCACATCATCATGAAGTCTCCTTAAATCACCGTATATGGCCTCTACCGCTGCCTTAGGTAGGATTGGTTCACCGGGGATATGCCATTTTGTCGCACCGGTGATAGATATACGATCTTGAACCCGAGGCTGCTTAGGCGACTGGATCATAGAAGCATCTTTGTTTCCTTTCCTCGATCTCTTCCTATGCTTCTTTGCTACCGGAAGGTCGTCTATAATACGTTCATCCTCCAGCAATTCAGGCACTGACTCATGACGCACAAACCTTGAGTACTCATACTGCTGAGCCATCAATCCTTCATCGTCATAGGCGCCAGTATTGAGATACTGTAGAGTGTCATCATCATCCTCGTCGATGGCATCATGCATTGCTTCTTTGATGGCGGCGACGTCATTAGCGACTAATGGAGCCTCTTCATCACCCCGTCCACTATCACCCAGCATGACAAGCGATGCTAATTGGGTAGGTGGAGTGTTGATGTCAATACCTTGCTGAGGCTGTGTGGTCATGGTGGGTGTCCCGGCCGCCTCCAGACGAAGCAGACTCTTTGGCCACAACAGGACCCAAGTCTTGCAATCACCAAACCGCCGCTGGGTCTTGTCGTCATCTCCCCCTAGTACCGGAGGAGCCAAATTCTCGTGGCCCGGTTTGCCACTGGCCACGGAAACCTTGAAGACGTCAGCGGGGATCGGCTGACTGTGGAACAATGGTTCCTTCGGCTTCACTATCGTTGCCTTCCCCACATCCACCTTCTGGCCACTGATAGTGTACAGTATGGTGCAGGGGTTTCGTCGGCCTGCAAAGACATGTCTGCAACATGAGACATCCGAAAGGCAACAGAAACATGAGATTATACATTTATTGAAGAGGGCTGGTGTGACAGGTACCGTGAGGGCGTCGAGCTTAGCCAAAGACGAAGCACCACCGAGCATGTCCGAGACGGAGGACGGGCTGCTATGAGCAGGTGCGGGAGCCGGTGCAGGAGCATGTGTGGGAGCAGGTGCTGGTGCAACGCTAGTCGAGCTGCTCCCATGGAAGTCGGCAAGGGCAAAGTCCGCTGCATCTGTTGGGGAACGTAGTAATTCAAATTTTTTCCTACGATCACACAAGATCTATCTAGGAGAAGCATAACAAAGAGACGGGAGAGTGTGTCCACATACCCTTGTAGAACGAAAGCGGAAGCATTTAGTAACGCGGTTGATGTAGTCGAACGTATTCATGATCCAACCGATCCAAGTACCGAACGTACGACACCTCCGTGTTCAGCACAAGTTCAGCATGATGACGTCCCTCGAGCTCTTGATCCAGTTGAGGACGAGGGAGAGTTCCGTCAACACGACGGCGTGGCGATGGTGATGATGAAGTTACCAGCGCAGGGCTTCGCCTAAGCACTATGACGATATGACCGAGGTGTTAAACTATGGACGGGGGCACCTCACACGGCTAAGAGATTGTCTATTGTGCTATAGGGGTGCCCCCTGGCCACGTATATAAAAGAGGGAGCGAGAGAGGCCGGTGGCCAGGAGGGGCGCGCCAAGGGGGGAGTCCTACTTGGACTCCTAGTCCAAGTAGTATTCACCCCCCCTTTTGTTTTCTTCCACCGGAGGGAAAGGAAGGAGGGGATAAGGAGAAGGAAGGAGGGGGTCGCGCCCCCACCCCTTGTCCAATTCGGTTTGGGCAGGGGGAGGCGCGCGCCACCTCGTGGCCCTTCTTCCCTCTCTCCACTAAAGCCCACTAAGGCCCATTAACTTCCCCGGGGGGTTCCGGTAACCCCTCGATACTCCGAACAATGCCCGAATCACTCAGAACCATTTCGATGTCCGAATGCAACCTTCGAATATATGAATCTTTACCTCTCGACCATTTCGAGACTCCTCGTCATGTCCGTGATCTCATCTGGGACTCCGAACAAACTTCGGACATCAAATCATATAACTCATAATACAAATCATCATCGAACGTTAAGCGTGCGGACCCTACGGGTTCGAGAACTATGTAGAATTGACCAAGACACATCTCCGGTCAATAACCAATAGCAGAACTGGATGCTCATATTGGCTCCTACATATTCTATGAAGATC
This sequence comes from Triticum aestivum, assembly GCF_018294505.1. NCBI lineage: Eukaryota > Viridiplantae > Streptophyta > Magnoliopsida > Poales > Poaceae > Triticum > Triticum aestivum. The sequence goes on from NC_057801.1 coordinate 70,481,918, forward strand.
TTTATCGGTAAAACCGCATAACAACATACCTCATTCCCTTTGTCATCGGTATGTTACTTGCCCGAGATTCGATCGTCGGTATCTTCATACCTTGTTCAATCTCGTTACCGGCAACTCTCTTTACTCGTTCTGTAATGCATCACCCTGTAACTAACTCATTAGTTACATTGCTTGCAAGGCTTATAGTGATGTGCATTACCGAGAGGGCCCAGAGATACCTCTCTGATACACAGAGTGACAAATCCTAATCTCGATCTATGCCAATTCAACAAACACCATTGGAGACACCTGTAGAGCATCTTTATAATCACCTAGTTATGTTTGGACGTTTGATAGCACACAAAGTGTTCCTCCGGTATTCGGGAGTTGCATAATCTCATAGTTAGAGGAATATGTATAAGTCATGAAGAAAGCAATAGCAATAAAACTAAACGATCATTATGCTAAGCTAACTGATGGGTCTTGTCCATCACATCATTCTCCTAATGATGTGATCCCGTTCATCAAATGACAACACATGTCTATGGTCAGGAAACTTAACCATCTTTGATTAACGATCTATGATGGTTCCATGCCATTCACTTACCTAGGGCTGCCCATGGGCACATCTAGGCCAACGATCTATGATCTGATGCCATTGGTGGATCGCATTGAGAGACGATTATCTGTGTCTTCATGCTTGTTGAATAAAGGGAGCCGTCTTCAACTCTTGTAGTCCATTCTTAGTTCTATGCCAATATATTTTTTGTGTACTCTTTCTCTACCTCGGGGCATTTTGAAGCAAATCGAGAGAATCACGCGACAATGTTTGTGGAGAGGGAACACGGATACCCCACGACAATCATTGGCGTCTTGGTATCTGGTCTGTCGGCCCAAGAAATTGGGAGATCTTGGTGTTATTGACTTAAGTGTACAAAATGACGCCTTGTTGATCAAGCATCTCTTCAAGTTTTTTAACAAGATGGATGTGCCCTGGGTCACCCTCATTTGGGACACGTATTATGCCTCATCGCCGCTACAAGTCATCCAGAGCTGTGGTTCTTTCTGGTGGAGGGATGTTTTGAAGCTGTATGATAGTTTTTGCAAATTGGCGGTACCACACGTGCGTGCTGGTGATACGGTGGTTTTGTGGCTGGATCGATGGCAGCTTGGTAATAATGCTTTCCTCATGCATCACCGGTTCCCAAGGCTGCATTCCTTTGTGATTGATGATACGATCACAATTAAGGATCTTATGGAGCTTTCGGACCTAACCGACAATTTTCACCTGCCACTGTCGGCTGAAGCCTTCGAGGAGTTCAACCAGCTACAATCTTTCCTGCCTTTGATCAACCTTCAGGATGGGAAGTACATTTGGAAATGGCCATCCAAGTCTGGAGATTATCAGTCAAGGATTTACTACATGTCTTGTTTCTCGCATATTGTGGTAGATCCCATATTTAAGTGGATCTGGAAATGTTCTTGCACTCTCAAGTTCAAGGCTTTTGGCTGGCTCCTTTTGATGGATCGACTCAACACTCAAGACATGATGCAGAGACATCATTGGAATATTTAGGATGACACTTGTGTAATGTGTAATTCTGCCTCTCATGAAGACAGTGCACATCTTTTCTTTGCATGCAACTTCAGTCAATGGGTCTGGAATTACATGGGCATCTCATGGATTCTTCAACCTAACCAGACTACTTATGAGATGGCTTTATATGCTAGAAAGGACTTTGGTTTCCCATTTTTCACAGAGGTAGTCTTCACTGCCACATGGAATATTTGGATTCAATGAAATGGGAAGATCTTCAGAATTGAAATGCCTTCTTTCAAATCTTGGAGGAGAAATTTTGTCCATGACATTTCTCTTTTAGCTCATAGAATCAAATGTAAATATAGGAATAGCCTAACCTCCTGGATAGATGCTTTACCTTAGTAAGTACCCTCTTTGCTCTTTTTATCCTGTAATTTGTAACTTTGTAACTTCTCTGGTTTCTTTTTATAATAAAGAACTATGAGGCTGTTGCCTTGCAGTACATAGTAAAAAAAATCTTTGATTAACGAGCTAGTCTAGTAGAGGCATACTAGTGAGACATTGTTTTGTCTATGTATTCACGCATGTATCAAGTTTCCGGTTAATACAATTCTAGCATGAATAATAAACATTTAACATGATATAAGGAAATAGAAATAACAACTTTATTATTGCCTCTAGGGCATAAGATTTTAACTGGTATTAGGGACTATAACTAATCCTCCGAGGCGATGAAAGTTGTCAGCAGTTCCTTGGCCACGTTAGTGGAGGAGACGAACTCGATGCAGTATGTGGGGGTGGTCCCCATGATAGCGAAGATGATGGAAAAGGGGAATGGTCCTGGTGAACATCCCATGATCGACGCTGATTTTGGGACATTGGTGGTACCTGGCACAAGTTTGGCCGGTGAAGCAGCTGTACTGTACCTGCTTCGGTAATCACTCCGACTCCTCCTGTCCCGCCCCTCCGGTGCTGGCTGCTTCCTCTTTTGTTCTAGCATAGGTAAGCTCGTGGTTCCTACCTATCCTTTGATGTCCCTCAGCCACTGGTGTATCTCGTCATTTCTCCGACACAACATTAATGTGGATTCCTAATTATTGTCTATTGAAATGAACATGTACTTTCTCCCCATGTTGTTCCTTCATATCCTAAAGTAACTGACCCACAAGTCGTAGGGTGCTACCTGGCACAAGTTTGGCTGGCGAAGCAGCTCTACTGTACCTGCTTCCATGATCACTCCGACTCTCCTCCTGTACCGCCCCTCCGGTGTTGGCTGCTTCCTCTTTGGTTCTAGCATAGGTAAGCCCGTGGTTCCTACCTATCCTTTGATGTCCCTTAGCCACTGGTGTATCTCGACATTTCTTTGACACAACATTAATGTGTGTTCCTATTTCTTGTCTATTGAAATGAACATGTACTTCCTCCCACGTGTTGTTCCTTCATATCCTGAAGTAACTGATAGACAAGTCGTAGGGAGCATGATAGAGTGGGTACTTGTGGTGTATGTGTTGGAAATATGCCCTAGAGTCAATAATAAAATGATTATTATTATATTTACTTGTTCATGATAATTGTCTATTGTTCATGCTATAATTGTATTAACCGGAAACCGTGATACATGTGTGAATACACAGACCACAACATGTCCCTAGTGAGCCTCTAGTTGACTAGCTCGTTGATCAACAGATGGTCATGGTTTCCTGACTATGGACATTGGATGTCATTGATAACGAGATCACATCATTAGGAGAATGATGTGATGGACAAGACCCAATACTAAGCATAGCTCAAGATCGTGTAATTCGTCTGCTAAAGCTTTTTTAATGTCAAGTATCATTTCCTTAGACCATGAGATTGTGCAACTCCCAGATACTGTAAGAGTGCTTTGGGTGTTCCAAATGTCACAATGTAACTGGGTGACTATAAAGGTCCACTAAAGGTATCTCCAAAAGTGTATGTTGGGTTGGCATGAATCGAGACTGGAATTTGTCACTCCGTATGACGGAGAGGTATCTCTGGGCCCACTCGGTAATGCATCATCATAATGTGCTCAATGTGACTAAGTGGTTAGTCACGGGATCATGCATTATGGAATGAGTAAAGTGACTTGCCGGTAACGAGACTGAACGAGGTATTGGGATACCGACGATCGAATCTCGGGCAAGTAACGTACCGATTGACAAAGGGAATCATATACGGGATTACTTGAATCCTCGACATCGTGGTTCATCCGATGAGATCATCGTGGAACATGTGGGATCCAAGATGGGTATCCAGATCCCGCTGTTGGTTATTGGCCGGAGAGCTGTCTCGGTCATGTCTTCGTGATTCCCGAACCCGTAGGGTCTACACACTTAAGGTTCGATAACGCTAGGGTTATTAGGAAGATTTGTATGTGATCACTGAATGTTGTTCGGAGTCCCGGATGAGATCCCCGACGTCACTAGGAGTTCCGGAATGGTCCGAAGGTGAAGATTTATATATGGGAAGTTGTCATATAGTCACCGGAAATATTCAGGGGCTTACCGGTAGTGTACCGGCCCCACCGGAGGGGTTCCGGGGGTCCACCGGGAGGGGACACCTATCCCGGAGGGCCTCATGGGTTGTAGAGGGAAGGGAACCATCCCCTTGGAGGGCTGGGCACCACCGCCCCCTAGGGCTCATGTGCCTAGGGTTGGGGGAACCCTAAGGGGGGGCGCCTCCCCTTGCTTGGGGGGCAAGCCCCCTCCCCCCTTGGCTGCCGCCCCCCTCTAGATCCCATCTAGAGGGGCCGTCCCCCTTCCTCCTTCTCCTATAAATAGAGGGGCGAGGGGAGGGCTGCAGCACCACATCCAAGGCGCAGCCCCTCCCCTCCCCAACACCTCTCCTCCTCCGCAAGAGCTTGGCGAAGCCCTGCCGGAGTACTGCCACTCCATCACCACCACGCTGTCGTGCTGCTGTTGGAGCCTTCTTCGTCAACCTCTCCCTCCTCCTTGCTGGATCAAGGCGTGGGAGACGTCACCGGGATGCACATGTGTTGAACACGGAGGTGCCGTTGTTCGGCGCTAAGATCGGAATCCACCACGATCTGAATCGCTTCGAGTACGACTCTCTCATCTACGTTCTTGTAATGCTTCCGTCTCGCGATCTTCAAGGGTATGGAGATGCGCTCCCCTCTCTCTCGTTACTAGTTACTCCATAGATTGATCTTAGTGATGCGTAGAATTTTTTTAATTGGCAACGATCGCCAATAGTGGTATCAGAGCTAGGTCTATGCGTAGTTTCTATGCACGAGTAGAACACAAGTTTGTTGTGGGCATAGATTTTGTCAATTTACTTGCCACTACTAGTCTTATATTGTTTCGGCGGCATCGTGGGATGAAGCGTCCCGGACCGACCTTACACGTATGCTTACATGAGAGAGGTTCCACCGACTGACATGCACTAGTTGCATAAGGTGGCTAGCGGGTGTGTGTCTCTCCCACTTTAGTCAGATCGGATTCGATGAAAAGGGTCATTATGAAGGGTAAATAGTAATTGGCATATCACGTTGTGGTTTTGGCGTAGGTAAGAAACGTTCTTGCTAGAACCCTATAGCAGCCACGTAAAAACATGCAACAACAATTAGAGGACGTCTAACTTGTTTTTTCAGCATATGCCTTGTGATGTGATATGGCCAAAAAGGATGTGATGAATGAAATATATGTGATGTATGAGATTGATCATGTTCTTGTAATAGGAATCACGACTTGCATGACGATGAGTATGACAACCGGCAGGAGCCATAGGAGTTGTCTTTATTTATTGTATGACCTGTGTGTCACTGAATAACGCCATGTAATTACTTTACTTCATTGCTAAATCGTTAGCCATAGTAGTAGAAGTAATAGTTGGTGAGACAACTTCATGGAGGCACGATGAGATCATGATGATGGAGATCATGGTGTCATGCGAGTGATGATGATGATCATGGCGCCCCGAAGATGGAGATCAAAAGGAGCAAAATGATATTGGCCATATCATGTCACTATTTGATTGCATGTGATGTTTATCATGTTTTTGCATCTTATTTGCTTAGAACGATGATAGTAAATAAGATGATCCCTCATAATAATTTCAAGAAAGTGTTTCCCCTAACTATGCGCCATTGCGAAAGTTCGTTGTTTCGAAGCACCACATGATGATCGGGTGTGATAGATTCTAACGTTCACATAAAACGGGTGTAAGCCAGATTTACGCATGCAAAACACTTAGGTTGACTTGACGAGCCTAGCATGTACAGACATGGCCTCGGAACACAAGAGACCGAAAGGTCGAACATGAGTCGTATAGAAGATATGATCAACATGAAGATGTTCACCGATGATGACTAGTCCATCTCATGTGATGATCGGACACGGCCTAGTTGACTCAGATCATGTATCACTTAGATGACTAGAGGGATGTCTATCTGAGTGGGAGTTCATTTAATAATTTGATTAGATGAACTTAATTATCATGAACTTAGTCTAAAAACTTTTGCAAAATGTCTTGTAGATAAAATGGCCCACGCTCATGTCAACCTCAACTTCAACGCGTTCCTAGAGAAAACCAAGCTGAAAGACGATGGTAGCAACTATACGGACTAGGTCCGGAACTTGAGGATCATCCTCATAGCTGCCAAAAAAGCATATGTCCTTGAAGCACCGCTAGGTGAAGCACCCGTCCCGGCGAATCCAGACGTTATGAACGCCTGGCAGTCGCGTGTTGATGATTACTCCCTCGTTCAGTGCAGCATGCTTTACAGCTTAGAACCGGGGCTCCAAAAGCGTTTCGAGCAGCACAGAGCATATGAGATGTTCCAAGAGCTGAAAATGGTTTTCCAAGCTCATGCCCGGGTCAAGAGATATGAAGTCTCCGACAAGTTCTACAGTTGTAAGATGGAGGAAAATAGTTCTGTCAGCGAGCACATACTCAAAATGTCTAGGTTGGACAACCGCTTGTCTCAGCTGGACATTAACCTCCCTGATGAGGCGGTCATTGACAGAATCGTTCAGTCGCTCCCACCTAGCTACAAGAGCTTTGTGATGAACTACAATATGCAGGGGATGGTGAAAACCATTCCTGAGGTATTTTCAATGCTGAAATCAGCGGAGGTGGAGATAAAAAAGGAACATCAAGTGTTGATGGTCAATAAAACCACTAGTTTCAAGAAAGGCAAGGGTAAGAAGAACTTCAAGAAGGACGTCAAGGGAGTTGCCGCGCCCGGTAAGCCAGTTGCCGGGAAGAATCCAAAGCACGGACCCAAACCTGAGACTGAGTGCTTTTATTGCAAGGGAAACGGTCACTGGAAGCAGAGTTGCCCCAAGTACTTAGCGGATAAGAAGGCCGGCGACACCAAAGGTATATGTGATATACATGTTATTGATGTGTACCTTACCAGTACTCGTAGTAGCTCCTGGATATTTGATACCGGTGCGGTTGCTCATATTTGTAACTCAAAACAGGAGCTGCGGAATAAGCGGAGACTGACGAAGGACGAGGTGACGATGCGCGTCGGGAATGGTTCTAAGGTCGATGTGATCGCCGTCAGCACGCTACCTCTACATTTACCTACGGGATTAGTTTTAAACCTCAATAATTGTTATTTAGTGCCAGCTTTGAGCATGAACATTGTATCTAGATCTCGTTTAATACGAGATGGCTACTCATTTAAATCCAAGAATAATGGTTGTTCTATTTATATGAGAGATATGTTTTATGGTCATGCCCCGCTGGTCAATGGTTTATTCTTGATGAATCTCAAACGTGATGTTACACATATTCATAGTGTGAATACCAAAAGATGTAAGATTAATAATGATAGTCCCACATACCTGTGGCACTGCCGCCTTGGTCACATTGGTGTCAAACGCATGAAGAAGCTCCATGCAGATGGACTTTTGGAGTCTCTTGATTACGAATCATTTGACACGTGCGAACCGTGCCTCATGGGCAAAATGACCAAGACTCCGTTCTCCGGAACAATGGAGCGAGCAACCAACTTATTGGAAATTATACATACTGATGTGTGCGGTCCAATGAGCATTGAGGCTCGCGGTGGCTATCGTTATGTTCTCACCCTCACTGATGAATTAAGTAGATATGGGTATGTCTACTTAATGAAACACAAGTCTGAGACCTTTGAAAAGTTCAAGGAATTTCAGAATGAGGTAGAGAATCAACGTGACAGAAAAATAAAGTTCTTATGATCAGATCGTGGGAGAGAATATTTAAGTCACGAGTTTGGTACACACTTAAGGAAATGTGGAATTGTTTCACAACTCATGCCGCCTGGAACACCTCAGCGTAACAGTGTGTCCGAACATCGTAATCGCACTCTATTGGATATGGTGCGGTCTATGATGTCTCTTACCAATTTACCGCTATCATTTTGGGGATACGCTTTAGAGATAGCTACATTCACTTTCAATAGGGCACCGTCTAAATCTGTTGAGACTACATCGTATGAATTATGGTTTAGAAAGAAACCTAAGTTGTCGTTTCTAAAAGTTTGGGGATGTGATGCTTATGTCAAGAAACTTCAACCTGAAAAGCTCAAACCCAAGTCGGAAAAATGCGTCTTCATAGGATACCCTAAGGAAACCATTGGGTATACCTTCTACCTCAGATCCGAAGGCAAGATCTTTGTTGCCAAGAATGGGTCCTTTCTGGAGAAAGAGTTTCTCTCGAAAGAAGTAAGTGGGAGGAAAGTGGAACTTGATGAAGTACTACCTCTTGAACCGGAAGGTAGCGCAACTCAGGAAGATGTTCCTGTGGTGCCTGCACCGACTAGAGAGGAAGTTAATGATGATGATCAAGGTACTCCACATCAAGTTGCTACTAAACTTCGTAGGTCCACCAAGGACACGTTCCACACCAGAATGGTATGGCAACCCTATCCTGGAAATCATGTTGGTGAACATTCAAACTATGAAGAAGCAATGGCGGGCCCAGACTCCAACAAATGGCTTGAAGCCATGCAATCCGAGATAGGATCCATGTATGAAAACAAAGTATGGACTTTGACAGACTTGCCCGATGATCGGCGAGCGATAGAAAATAAATGGATCTTTAAGAAGAAGACGGACACGGATGGTAATGTTACTATCTATAAAGCTCGACTTGTCGCCAAGGGTTATCGACAAGTTCAAGGGGTTGACTACGATGAGACTTTCTCTCCCGTAGAGAAGCTGAAGTCTGTCTGGATCATGTTAGCAATTGCTGCATACTATGATTATGAGATATCGCAAATGGACGTCAAAATGGCATTCCTTAACGGCTATCTTAAGGAAGAATTGTATATGGTGCAGCTGGAAGGTTTTGTCGACCCTAAGAATGCTAACAAGGTGTGCAAGCTCCAGTGATCCATCTATGGGCTGGTGCAAGCATCTCGGAGTTGGAACATTCGCTTTAATGAAATGATCAAAGCGTTTGGGTTTATGTAGACTTATGGAGAAGCCTGCGTTTACAAGAAAGTGAATGGCAGCTCTGTAGCATTTCTCATATTATATGTGGATGACATACTTTTGATGGGAAATGATATAGAACTTTTGGATAACATAAAGGCCTACTTGAATAAGTGTTTTCAATGAAGGACCTTGGAGAAGCTGCTTATATATTAGGCATCAAGATCTATAGAGATAGATCGAGACACCTCATAGGTCTTTCACAAAGCACATACCTTGATAAGATATTGAAGAAGTTCAATATGGATCAGTCCAAGAAGGGGTTCTTGCCTGTGTTGCAAGGTGTGAAATTGAGCTCGGCTCAATGCCCGACCACGGCAGAAGATAGAGAAAAGATGAGTGTCATCCCCTATGCCTCGGCCATAGGGTCTATTATGTATGCCATGCTGTTTACCAGACCTGATGTAAACTTTGCTGTAAGTTTGGTAGCAAGGTACCAAAGTAATCCCGGCATGGAACACTGGACATCGGTCAAGAATATCCTGAAGTACCTGAAAAGGACTAAGGATATGTTTCTCGTTTATGGAGGTGACGAAGAGCTCGTCGTAAAGGGTTATGTCGATGCTAGCTTCGACACAGATCTGGATGACTCCAAGTCACAAACCGGATACGTGTATATTTTGAATGGTTGGGCAGTAAGCTGGTGCAACATCAAGCAAAGCGTCGTGGCGGGATCTACATGTGAAGCGGAGTACATGGCAGCCTCAGAGGCAACACATGAAGCAATCTGGATGAAGGAGTTCATTAATGACCTAGGAGTTATTCCCAATGCGTCGGGGCCGATGACTCTCTTCTGTGACAACACTAGAGCTATTGCCCTTGCCAAGGAGCCCAGGTTTCACAAGAAGACCAGGCACATCAAGCGTCGCTTCAACTCCATACGTGAAAATGTTCAAGATGGAGACATAGATATTTGCAAGGGCCACCGGAGGGGTTCCGGGGGTCCACCGGGAGGGGCCACCTATCCCGGAGGGCCTCATGGGTTGTAGAGGGAAGGGAACCAGCCCCTTGGAGGGCTGGGCGCCACCGCCCCCTAGGGCCCATGCGCCTAGGGTTGGGGGAACCCTAAGGGGGGGGGGGGCGCCTCCCCTTGCTTGGGGGGCAAGCCCCCTCCCCCCTTGGCCGCCACCCCCTGTAGATCCCATCTAGAGGGGCCGACCCCTTCCTCCTTCTCCTATAAATAGAGGGGCGAGGGGAGGGCTGCAGCACCACATCCAAGGCGCAGCCCCTCCCCTCCCCAACACCTCTCCTCCTCCGTAAGAGCTTGGCGAAGCCCTGTCGGAGTACTGCCACTCCATCACCACCACGCCGTCGTGCTGCTGTTGGAGCCTTCTTCCTCAACCTCTCCCTCCTCCTTGCTGGATCAAGGCGCGGGAGATGTCACCGGGCTGCACATGTGTTGAACGCGGAGGTGCCGTTGTTCGGCGCTAAGATAGGAATCCACCGCGATCTGAATCGCTTCGAGTACGACTCCCTCATCCGCGTTCTTGTAACACTTTCGTCTCGCAATCTTCAATGGTATGAAGATACACTCCCCTCTCTCTCGTTGCTAGTTACTCCATAGATTGATCTTGGTGATGCGTTTTTTTAATTTCTTCAATGATCCCCAACAGTATGTGTATAACTGATGGACATGCTATAGGGAGCATGGTAGAGTGGTTTCCCTTGGTATATATAACTCTATTTTTGTGTGACTTGCAATGATGATACATGTAATACTATTTGTGATTTGCAAGACTTTTTTGGCCACCATGTAGGATTACACTTTTGCATATTTAATAGTTAAAGGAGCTACATGTTACATTTTACTTAAGTTAAAAGTTAACTTTTTTAACCCGCCTTTTGATAATTATGATTGATTAGTGTGTGCTTCAGCATGTGCAGTCGTGTTTCTTTGCTTCTTACCCGCAGACTCCTAGATTTGTTAGTATCATTGTCATGGCTGTTGTCATTCCCAACACAGTGACATGGTTTAGTTAATCGGTTTTTTCGCCTTCTGTTTGTTTGTTTGTTTCTCATTCGTGAACTCACTCACTTCCAGGTTGGGGTTTTTATATTATTCTTCTCCTCCATTGGATGTAAGCCATCGAAGCTTGGGCATGAGCAAGAAACATACGACACGACCATGGATGCTGGATCGGTTGGTGCCCGAGGTTGACGGCCAGCTCTCGTCTCCATCATCATTGGCAAGGCGTGGTTTAGCCTCGGCTACAAAACGTTGGGGGGTATATCCTCGTCTGCTCTTCCCCTTGCTCTGGACACGAGGTTATTGAGCCATGGAATCTCTTTTGCCGCTCTAGTTGGGGCTGCATGCACTCGAGGTGTTCTCGTTGTCCATGTTAGTGTGATGCTACTTGTGGTTGGTGCATCAGCCTTTGTGTGCTGGTTTACCCAGGTGTTCTTGTTGATTGTCATGGTTGCTTGTTATCATCGGATTAAGTAGACTTCCATTTTATGGCATGCCTGTTATCTTGAACTGCTTTAAAATCAAACTGAAAGAATCTCCCGAACTAAAAACATCATATTTCTCTTTGCCCCAGTCTCTGTAGGATTGTATAAGAACATACTAGGTACTGTACTTGATCAGGGTGTTTCCACTCTATTTGGGAAAAGCCTAGGAGTAGCGCGGGTATTTGGTGTATTAGTAGCGCGGGTGACCGCGCTACTGATAAGGCGCTACAACTAACATTTAGCAGTAGCGTGTGTTGACACGCGCTACTGCTATACCTACTTAGCAGTAGCGCTTAACGCACCAACGCTACTGCTAAGTGCTTTAGTAGTACCATTTTCCCGTCCAGTGCTAAAGAGCGCTACTACTATATTTTCTCATATCTTTTTTGTTGCTGCGTATTTGCGATGTTTTTGTAGGTTTTATACAGTATTCTAATCATATCATAGACATGCAATATGCTCATCATATCATACACATAATAGTCTCATCATATCATCCAACACAAATCATGTCGTCAGATCATAATCACGATATAGCTATACAAGTTACATGACATGTCTCATCATACATAATGTAGTACTTCTTGAGGCGTCGGTTCGTATGCCTCTCTCGCACTAGCGTAAACCTAAACTAACTACTGGTTGTCGCTCCAAAAACGGAAACCGGTACACCTGGGCCTGACACTCCGGCCACTCGTCATATACTCCTGGCGTAGCACTTCTTTGTCATCGATGATCTATGCACCTGCATCGTCATATGAGTCGATTATATGCAACATATATAGTTGGGCAACAGAAAGAGACAGACTTGGCAAAAATAGACGCAACATATCATAAGCATAAATAACAAAGTTCATCGTACCCAAAATGCCCTAACTAGAGTGATCTTCGCAAGTTGAGGAGGACGGTTTAATTACATCACAAATAAAGTTTCATCGTGCATAACTCAAAGTTTCGTCATCCATAAAGTATGGACTAAATGTACACATTGTCATATATCGACAATCACTCCAACATGTCGCGCCATCCATCCATGTTAGGGAGATAGTCCCCGAGCTTAGTGAAAGGCTTCAGGTCGAGACGCTGAGCGGCTACGCGTGTTCGGACGTCTTCCTGCGACATTTGCCCTTCATCGTAGAACATCCCCGTTGTTTTGAGGACCTCCTTCAGGATGATTTGGGAAAGTTCACGCTGTATGTGATAGAACTCAGCTTGAAGTCGACGATCCGGGATATCTCCTATGTTCCTTGCCTATTGCAGAATATGGGCATCGCCGGATGTAGGTGACATGCGAAGGTTTTGCTGGTCCCATGTGTACTCCAACATGTGGTGTAGGACATAGAATCCATCACTAAGAGTATCACTGGGTTGCTGGATGCAGTAGAAGTCGGTCTTATGGCCGAAGGCGGGCCTGCCGTTCCTTGCCTTCTTGGTCTTGATCTCTCCAACCCGTACGTTGTAGTAAAAGATAGCACTGTGTCGAGAACAAACTTGATGTGGGTGTAATCCTTTTTGTTCATGTTCTTCAACGAGTCCAAGTAAAGAGCGTGGGAGTATCGGGGGTAAAGGATGATGAGGACGACACGTCCGCCACTGCACAAAATAAGTACACCTCAAATTAATTAGCCTCCACCGTGCAAATGAATGATTGAAATCGAAGGAACGATATCTGCACGGATGACTTACATGGGATGATAAGGTACGAGAATTGTCTCCTTGTCCTTATTGGCGACCATGAAATCGACGATGTAGTACCGCGCATATTCATGGTGCTCTATGCAGACTGCTAAGAAGCCCTCGTGCATGAAGTACAGGTCAGCGACACATATATAAGGTATCTTCTCAATCCCGATGATGTAGTTCATGTACAAGGCATAAAGGCGGACAAACGTAAAATCCAGCTTCTTCAAGTGAAACATGTTGAAGATGTAATTGGACCAAAGGAAGAACTTCTCTGTGAGGAATATGTCGATGTATGACCTTTGCTGCGGCACGTTAACCACGTAGAGTGGGTATCCTGGATTTTCCGAGCCGATGAGGCTTTTCTCTCTCCGCAGCACATCATCATGAAGTCTCCTTAGATCGCCGTATATTGCCTCTACTGCTCCCTTAGGTTGGATTGGTTCACCGGGGATATGCCATTTTGCCGCACCGGGGATAGGTATACGGTCTTGAACCCGAAGCTGCTGAGGCGACTAGATCATAGAAGCAACTTTGTTGCCTTTCCTCGGTCTCTTCCTATGCTTCTTTGCTACTGGAAGGTCGTCTATAATACGTTCATCCTCCGGCAATTCAGGCACCAACTCATGACGCACAAACCCTGAGTACTCATACTGCTGAGCCATCAATCCTTCATCGTCATAGGCGCCAGTATTGAGATACTGTAGAGTGTCATCATCATCCTCATCGATGGCATCATGCATTACTTCTTCGATGGTGGTGACGTCATCAGCGACTAATGGAGCCTCTTCCTCACCCCGTCCACTATCACCCGACACGACAGGCGACACTAGTTGGGTAGGTGGAGTGTTGATGTCAATACCTTGCTGAGGCTGCGTGGTCGTGGTGGGTGTCCTAGTCGCCTCCAGACGAAGCAGACTCTTTGGCCACAACAGGACCCAAGTCTTGCAATCACCAAACCGCCACTGGGTCTCGTCGTCATCCCCCCTAGTACTGGAGGAGCCAAATTCTCGTGGCCCGGTTTGACACTAGCCACAAAAACCTTGAAGACGTCAGGGGGGATCGGCCGAATGTGGAACAATGGTTCCTTCGGCTTCACTATTGTTTCCTTCCCCACGTCCACCTTCTGGCGGCTGATAGTGTACAGTATGGTGCACGGGGTTTCGTCGGCCTACAAAGACATGTCTACGATGTGAGACATTCGAAAGGTAACGGAAATGGGAGATTATACATTTATTAAAGAGGGCTGGTGTGAGAGGTACCATGAGGGCGTCGAGCTTAGCCAAAGATGAAGCACCGCCAAGCACGTCCGAGACCGAGGACGGGCTGCTATGAGCAGGTGCGGGAGCCGGTGTAGGAGCAGGTGCAGGAGCAGGTGAGGGAGCAGGTGCTGGTGCAACGCTAGTCGAGCTGCTCTTGAAGAAGTCGGCAAGGGGAAAGTTTGCTGCATCTGTTGGGGAACGTAGTAATTCAAAAAATTTCCTATGATCACGCAAGATCTATCTAGGAGAAGCATAGCAACGAGACGGGAGAGTGTTTCCACGTACCCTCGTAGACCAAGAGCGGAAGTGTTTAGTAACACAATTGATGTAGTCAAACGTCTTCATGATCCAACCGATCCAAGTACCGAATGTACGACACCTCCGTGTTCAGCATACGTTCAGCATGATGGCGCCCCTCGAGCTCTTGATCCAGTTGAGGACGAGGGATAGTTCCATCAACACGACAGCGTGGCGATGGTGATGATGAAGTTACCGGAGCAGGGCTTCGCCTAAGCACTACGACGATATGACCGAGGTGTTAAACTATGGAGGGGGGCACCGCACATGGCTAAGAGATTGTCTGTTGTGTTATTGGGGTGCCCCCTGGCCACGTATGTAAAGGAGGGAGGGAGAGAGGCCGGCGGCCAGGAGGGGCGCGCGAAGGGAGGAGTCCTACTTGGACTCATAGTCCAAGTAAGATTCGCCCCCCCTTTTCCTTTCTTCCACCGGAGGGAAAACAAGGAGGGGAGTAGGAGAAGGAAGGAGGGGGCCGCACCCCACCCCTTGTCCAATTCGGTTTGGGCAGGGGGGAGGCACGCGCCACCTCATGGCCCTTCTTCCCTCTCTCCACTAAAGCCCACTAAGGCCCATTAACTTCCCCGGGGGGTTCCGGTAACCCCTCGGTACTCTGAACAATGCCCGAATCACTCAGAATCATTCTGATGTCCGAATGCGACCTTTGAATATATGAATCTTTACCTCTCGACCATTTGTAGACTCCTCGTCATGTCCGTGATCTCATCCGGGACCCCGAACAAACTTCAGACATCAAATCACATAACTCATAATACAAATCATCATCGAACGTTAAGCGTGCGGACCCTATGGGTTCGAGAACTATGTAGACATGACCAAGACACATCTCCGGTCAATAACCAATAGCGGAACCTGGATGTTCATATTGGCTCCTACATATTCTATGAAGATCTTTATCGGTCAAACTGCAAAACAACATACATCATTCCCTTTGTCATCGGTATGTTACTTGCCCGAGATTCGATCGTCGGTATCTACATACCTTGTTCAATCTCGTTACCGGCAAGTCTCTTTACTCGTTCCGTAATGCATCACCCTGTAACTAACTCATTAGTTACATTGCTTGCAAGGCTTATAGTGATGTGCATTACCGAGAGGGCCCAGAGATACCTCTCCGATACACAGAGTGACAAATCCTAATCTCGATCCATGCCAATTCAACAAACACCATTGGAGACACCTGTAGAGCATCTTTATAATCACCTAGTTATGTTTGGACGTTTGATAGCACACAAAGTGTTCCTCCGGTATTCGGGAGTTGCATAATCTCATAGTTAGAGGAATATGTATAAGTCATGAAGAAAGCAATAGCAATAAAACTAAATGATCATTATGCTAAGCTAACGGATGGGTCTTGTCCATCACATCATTCTCCTAATGATGTGATCCCGTTCATCAAATGACAACACATGTCTATGGTCAGGAAACTTAACCATCTTTGATTAACGAGCTAGTCTAGTAGAGGCATACTAGAGACACATTGTTTTGTCTATGTATTCACACATGTATCAAGTTTACGGTTAATACAATTCTAGCATGAATAATAAACATTTATCATGATATAAGGAAATATAAATAACAACTTTATTATTGCCTCTAGGGCATATTTCCTTCATCATCTTTATTTGGATTTTGCCTGCTCCAACTGACGATAGCCGGAACCAAGACACCACATGTAGCTGCCATCTCCCATTTAGCGGCAGCTACCACTGCTTTGACTGTCTCACCTGATTTCTTCTCAACCGCAATCTCAACCTTCTTGTCGATGTTTTCTTCTGTTAACCTCCATCTTTCCTTTCTTTGCTCCCTGGTCTCACGGTAGTACTTCTTCCATGTGGCGCCGTCTTCGACACTGTGCACACGTCCATACAATGGCCGAGTGTCCAACGGGAGTCGTTTCAATCTGCTCAAGGCCCGGTTGAATGGGGTGTCCCACTTGGGCCTCACCAATGCCTCAGACGGCGAGTCGCTTTCGGCCGCAATCCTGTGCTGCTCTCTCTGCAAAACGAACAAGGATCGTTTACAAATTTGACTAAACATGCAACTGAATTGATCAGAAACTAAAACGACCAGCAGTCTCATGAACTCCGTCGTGACTGCGTCCATCTCGAAAACCTTCTTCACTAGGTCCCAATGATACCGGGCCCTGAGGATGTCACGCTCCTGCGGGATGGTGAACTTCGCCAAGGGGTCTAGGATCCCCAGACTTCCGTGTTCCGCGTCCACCTTGGTCCATATGGACCTCCTCCTGTGGCGACCGGTTTTCCGGGTATTAACTTCCAGAAAATGGCCCTTGTACTCACTAGCCCCAGGATTACTGTTAGCTGATGAGGCACCAACTTGATACAGAAATTCCAAGCAAAAAGCAAAATATGTAGTACAAGACCATTCTGGCCTGTGAGTACAACAATTTGGTTTCTAGTGGTTGATGGCGGAAGCGGTTTGTGGATCATCAACGTCTATGGGACTCCATTTCCCACAAGAACAGCTGACCAGCATAACTCCTATCTTCGCGAGGCTGCTATCACCATTGCTTAGGTTCCGGGGCTGTCATCATGGTCGCTTCTCTCCGTGCAAGAAATCTGGCCAAGACAATAGCCAGGGATAAGCCAGTGAGTACTTTTGAATGTACTCGCAAACATTATGAACACGGGTATAATATAACAACGGTAAATCTGTACTGAAATATTTTATGATCATGACGTCAGTCACAAATATAGTAAAAACTCTGATGCATGCAAGCAAGTTATTTATGGATATGCAATAACATAGTAGTGATAAAATTATAAAATAAATAACAAGCATGCCACAGTCGGGCGTCTCAGCGACACCACATAAAGGGCTTATAAAATAAATGCCATAGTCGGGCGTCTCAGCGACACCACATAAAGGGCTTATAAAATAAATGCCACAGTCGGGCGTCTCAGCGACACCACATAAAGGGCTTATAAAATAAATAACAAGCATGCCGCAGTCGGGCGTCTCAGCGACACCACATAAAGGGCTTATAAAATAAATAACAAGCATGCCGCAGTCGGGCATCTCAGCGACACCACATAAAGGGCTATATAAATAATCACAGTGAATATCCAGGAGGTAAAACCGTTCCAGGGATACTCAATACTTCAAATATTATAAAGGGGTTAGTCCATAACAATCGTAATTATCATAAGTCACCAATCATGATCCAGGTTCTGGTTTAGCAGTTTTCTCCTTCGAAGACCGACACTAAGACCGACACTTGACCCATCCCAGACTGTAATCCTTAACCATGGACACGACTATTCAAATAGGTTTTAATCTCTACAGAGAGTGTACTCTTTACCCACGAGTAACGGATTCCTTTAGTCCATCGGGACTAATTCCGTCTACGGGCTTTTAATTGGAAACTCACCTATCCGCACACACTAGCCCAACTTACTGGTGTCTGGAATCACCCACGACACCTGTTAAGCGAAACTCTAAGTGGGGAGGCTACAACCTCGACGTAACATGGGATCACAAAATTTATACTGCGCGCAAGCTAGGGGAGCTACCCCTTCGGCTACAACCGAAACACCCATGCTCCCGGACCAGGTGGCATGCCTACCGGATGCCTCCGGTATCTTCCACCATGGCCTCTCTGTACGGTGTGTGCTAGGAAAGGGGTTGACAATTTACTAAACCGTACCCAACCTATGGCAGGGACAAGTGGCAGTACGAAACAAGTATGGGGGTTACCGGAACAAGACTCGATCTACGGTTGAATCAAGAGGTTTAAATATTCCCTGCATGATTAGCATAACAATATATACTTCAACCAACAGATAGAAACACCACGCGACATACCCCCTCACGCCATACCAGACACGACCGTCTCGACAGAGGACTAGGAACAAGACCGTGTCTACCCAAGACAGAGGCCTTCCCGGCTTCCCTTCCGGTATGCATGAAAGGCATATGACGGTGATTTCCATCACAACCATATCAACTCCATTAGCATGAAAATCATTAATATGCACTCATGAGGAGGAACACATCATCACATAAAATGACGTATGCCTGTGTAGGGTGGTGTTGTCACCGCGTTCAAACAACACACACAATATTATGCCAGGGTTCAGAATGCTTGCCTTTAAGTCGTGGGGAGGCAAGGTGCATTCCAAAACTCTTGAAAGCTTTCTCCTCTCTCCAAAAATCCTATTTAAAATATTTTTGAATTAACACACAATTTCAAAACAGCACAAAAAGTTGTTTTGAATTTTTTTTCAAATAAATCTTAAAATAAACTAGATTAAATTTGAGAGAGGTAGGAAAAAGAATCAATTCATTTGGAGTTATATTTAAAAAGTTATAGCCAGTCAAAGTTTAGTCAATATTCTGTTTTTTTAATAAAACAGAAAAAAAGAAAACGATTCGAAATGTACACGGCGAACACGTACTTTGGAATTACGTTTCCACTTATGCCTGCGTGGACTGCGCGGGGAGTCGCTGACAGTGGGTCCAGGGGGCCCACTAGTCATGTTTGACTGGTCTCCCCTCCCTCTGCTTCTTCTGCCCGAGCAGAGGCGGAACTCCGGCGACCGTCGCCGGCGAACGGAGGTTCCTCGCGGGGAGCTGAGGACGGGGATGGATCCGCGGATCAGCGGCGGTCCTCCCGGTGGTCGTAAGGTCGTCGGAGGTGGAGGAAATCGCCGGCGGTGAGCTCTGCGGCGGAGGAAAGCTTCGGTGGATTTGGGGGTTCGGGCTAGGGTGATGCTCCGTCGTCGTTTGGGGTCTGGGCGGCTCCGCAAGACGATGTGGAGCCGAGTGGTGGTATTGGAAGGGTGGGGGAGGCGCTGGTGGCGCCGGGGTGAACCGGAACGAGGCGGCGGCCGAACTGGCCGGAGAGGTTGAAGATGGCCTTCTCCTCTTCAATTGATGGCAACGGGGCACTAGGGGGGACGGTGTGAGGCTGTTCGTGTGCCCGGAGGGGCTCGAGGGGCTTCCTTTTATAGCGCTCCCAAGTCGGTTCGCGGCGGAAGTGGATGAGCTCGTCGGCGACCGCCGTTATGTAGCTTGCAGGGCATCGTGGCGGGGCTGGGGATGGCGGCAGGAGCTAGCGGACGAGCGGGTACTGCTCCAAGGGCGAGCTGGCGAGCGGGCGTGGCTCGGGCGGCGCCGACCAGTGCAGGGGCTGTCGGGCGGCAGTGGCGGCTAGCTGCTGGCTTGCCGGAGACGTGGCGATGGCTGCGGTGCTCGTGGGGTGCAGAAGGGGACGTGGCGTGCTGGCTGCGGTCAGCCAAGGCCAGAGTGGGTGCGGGGCGAGACACGGCGGCTCGGTCGCGTCACGTGCAAAACGCGCGCTCTGGGCGCGCCCAGAGCATGCATGGGACGTGCTCGACAAAATGCTAGGGCATGCTATAGGTCTCGAATGAGGTTGGGGTTTAACAGACCTAGGCCAAAGTCATCTAGAGGCTTAGTGGACAAGTTATTTTTCCCAGAGGTGCAAGGCCTTAGTGCAAAACAAAGATCATGTCAAAATAGATCATGCCCATAAGGTGTTTGTCAAAATGCCAGGGGCACCTAGGCATTTCTTGGAGTGGCCAAATCTCCCAGAGTGGGGTCTCTTTAGATGAAAGAGAGGGTGGTGGGGTTAGTTTGACAAAAGAAGAAACTTGCTAGTGCAAGTTTTGCAAAACTTCAATTCTGGACAGGGAGTAAATGGCATCATTACATGAACCAAAAATGTCCCAAAGGGTGCATGCTCCTGGACTTAGGGGTTTTGTAGGGTTGACTACAAGCAGGTGAAAGCACAAGGTCACTAGAGCAAAAATGAATAGGGTTGCAGTAGAAAACACAAGGCTGGTCCAGAATGAAAAAGAGGTTGATTCACTCAATTTTTGCAAAGAACATCACTAGGTTTTTGCATAAAGTTGGATGGCATGCTACCACTGACATCCCATAATTTTGGTGGAGGCTTTAAAGAAATATTTAAATAGGCTGTAGTGCAAAAATGCCCACTGGACCAGATTTAAAAAAATAGGTGTAGGACTCAAAATATGACATGAAAGAAATATTTTTTTTGCATAAAAGTGATTTAGAAACATCACATGAAATCTCCAAATTTTGGTTGGAATTTTAGTTAAATTTATCAAATGGTGGTAGTTCAAAAAGAGCTCCAAAACTAATGAAAGTCATTTTAAGGAATAATGCTCAGGAAGATATAATTCAATAAATAAAATTCTACTGATTAAAAATTGTTATATTGAGAGAGCATAGAAATCCAATACATTTTTGGGAAGTTTCCACTTGGGTAAAACTCCTCAAAAAAAAAGAAAGGTTCTGAAATCAACAGAAAATCCAGAAAGCAAAAATTTTAAACTCCTGGCAAAATTTTAATAATTAAAACCTGGTTAAATTTTTGGGGTGTTACAATACTACCCCCTTAAGAAAAATCTCGTCCTCGAGATTTGCTAAGGATGTTTTGAAAATAAATACTTTTACCAGGTCAAAACGATTACTTTACTTAAGCGGTAAAATGCGGCTACAGTGAGAGGGCAATAAGTGGTGTAAAACTACAGTGTGGGACACTGGCGTTGTGTGGAGAAATCCACGTTTAGGAAAAACGAGTGATTCCTACGTTGGACGCAGTAAATTTAGAATAAATTCTAAATTCTAAAATACGCTGGTCATACCTGAGAGCACAGTGCTCCCTCTGGCTGACAGGTGGACCCAGGGCCCATTGTCAGTCTCCCCTTCTTCCTCTGGCTCTCTCTTCTTCCTCTCTCCCGCGCGCTTTCCCGCGCTATCTCCACGGGCGACGTCTAGCGCGTAGGGCATCTAGGCCGTACTGCGATAGTGCGCGGCGTGCTTGCTGCCGGTGCAGCGTGCACTCACTTCGTGGGCCAGTGCGCTGTCGGCACTGCTCGCGAATTTGCCTCCGAACACCGGCGATCGGGCGACTAGCGGCGCTGGTGGACTTCGCCCACCGTACACCGATCTCGAGCTATAAAACGACTGTGGTGCTCCTTCTTCTTCTTCGCACCTGGCTTCGTTTCTCCTCCTCCTCCATTACTGCTTACAGGAGCTCGAGACGAGGCTCTAATGGCGGAGGCGGCGCCGGACTGGTACGTGATCTTGGTGTGCGAGGGCTGGCGGCAGTGCTGGGGCTCTCCGTGCTCCTGTGCGCGATGATCCTTGATGATCACCGTGATGCTGCCGCTCGGGTGCTGGCTCTCCGCGGTGGCAGTGATCACGAGGACTAGGTGTGATGCCGGGTGTTAACTGTTGTCGGTGTGCCGGAGGTGATTAGTATCCGGACGAGTTTCCGCTAATCTCTCCTTTGGAGGCTGTGGTGTGCTTAGGGAGGGAATCGGTGAGATGCAACACGGTTACGTGTCTTTGCAAGCAGAGTAAGAGTCCGATTGGTTGTGGGTCTGCTGCTGTGGTGCTGCGTGAATAAAAATAATCCATGTGGTGAGAAGATAGGTGATGCAGCAACTTAGGGAAAAGGAATCTCACTCCAGGATTTTTCGTGGGGACAATGGTTAAATTAAAAACACAATGAATACTACTCATATTAGTAGAAACCAAATAATCGACTCGCCGCACAAACTCGGGGTACCATGCATAAGTTACAACGCAATAATAAATGTTGCAATAATAAACACAGCAGTGACGTCTAAAATGAAAACGGTAACTGGACGGGGTCCCGAGAAAACGTCTCTGGTACTTGGACACACTCCTCTTCAATCGGAGGAAGTGGATTGACCAGTCGATATATGTGTCTCTCCTGGTCGGGCCTTAGTGGTCTGCCGATGGCAATCTGAGGATTCAAATCAGCGAGACTGTGGAGATAATCCATTACTCGTTGGTTCAAACGTTCTTGAGCGATGATGTACTAGACAAGGTTAGCCAGTACTGGGTCTTTCTCAAATCGTCCACCAGGAAAAGATGTTACTCCTCCGGGTGCTGTACAGCTTGGGAAGTAATAATACCCTTGTTCACTGGCATAGGGTACCGCGAATCGAAGACGAGCAATCGCTTCGTACGCAGCAGCTTCTATGGCCATGTGTGGGGTTGGCATAGATCTCCCCACGAAGGAGACCTCTGTTGGGTCTTGGTTGGAGTCTACGGGAGGGATGTGTACTGCTGCCCAATATTTCGAGGTGGAAGGGGTGATTCTCGACTTGAACAACTCGTACTGGGGTGGCTGGGTAGAACCCATGGTACTGTAGGTAAAGTCCCACAATATTTTGACAAAGCTACCCGGGGTTGCATCTGGGGTTCTGAGATAAATACTAGGGCTCGACATGGCAAGAAATGGTTGTGAGGGTGGTGCACGAGGTGAGGGGTGCTGGGTAAGGTCACGAGGTATATAGTATCCGGGCTGGGTTATTTACCGTGGTGAAAGGTAATAAATTTGCCAGATCAGCTCCAAGGGTCGGGGTCAAAACCACAGATACACATATCTCAAAAAAGGGACGTGTTACTGTGGGTGCCATCGGGGTTGGTTTTGGTAGTTGTGCCTGAAATAAAAATGCAACTGCAGGCTGACACAATCATGCAAGGGCTACTATTAAAACAGAGGCACAACAACAGACTGTGTTTATTTACAAGGTCACATGATTACAAAGCGAGGATACACTGAGACTCGGCACTACTCGGGTGACTTAGTCTACCTCGTTTACATCCAAACGGGCGTGGCTTGTGGATGTCGAGGCTTCTCCACGGGTCTCACCTGTCGGAATTAGCTGGAGGTGGTAGAGGGGCTGCAGGGTCGGGGTGGCGATGATGACCATCGCGGGGATTGTTGGCCACAATCCCGTTGGAGTGTGCTCCCAAAAGGCGACGAAGCACTTCTGGGGTCATCAAAGCACCTTGGTTGATGGCTGGGGCTGACCTCAGGGTCTCGATCGGGTGTCCGAACAGCACGACTGGGTTGTCGGTGTCGGGCTCGTCTTCCCTGCTTGCCGGGGCTCGGCGAACCAGCTCTCCACGAGCTGCGATCAGATCAATGGTGATTTGATCGAACAGTGCCTCTAGTGCACCTACATAACGCACTAGGTGCAACAATGCAGGATCCGTCTCGTGGTCTCCGTTGGCAACTTGGGGTGGTCTACCATACCCTTCACGCCTGGGGTAGTAGTAGAACGAGCGACAGTTAACTCTGGGCGACAACTGCCGGAGTTGAACTATAGCCTCTCGGGCAGCTAGCTGGATGGCTTGTGGCTCGAAGGAAGTTGTCCTTCCGGTGAACCTGTAGGGGCGTTCTGGCGACAGACCCCTACCGTAGACGTGTACAGTGGCCCAGAATTGACGGTCCTCACCGCTCATGGTCCTTGGTACACAACATATTCTGGGGGCTCTTCTAACGCATAGGCACGACGGGTGAGGTTTGCGAGTATGGTCACAAAACCTCCAAGGTTGGTTGCTGTGGTCTCATTGTGCACTACGGGGCGAGGCATTATGTCTTGGTTCAGGGAAGAGGCTGTGCTGTGCTGGGTTGAGGCTAGCATGCCCTTTTTATAAAAAGGGAACGGAGTCTTCCTTCGCACGCGATGGGACATATTGGGCGTCGGTCACTGGCGCGTGATCGATAGGCTAAGATGATAGGTTGGGCACCGACTGTAAAAAGGTGCCAGGCTCACTGTGTGGCTATCTTGCACGAGAAGCTTGGCGGGGTTTGGTTAAGGTCTGATGGGTTGGTTTACCTAGGTTTTTCGACCTGGCTAAGATAGGATTAGCCAATGGTCAGCCTGGCTCTGATACCAAGTTTGTGGCGACCGGTTTTCCGGGTATTAACTTCCAGAAAATGGCCCTTGTGCTCACCAGCCCCAGGATTACTCTTAGCTGATGAGGCACCAACTTGATACATAAATTCCAAGCAAAATGCAAAATATGTAGTACAAGACCATTCTGGCCTGTGAGTACAACAATTTGGTTTCTAGTGGTTGATGGCGGAAGCGGTTTGTGGATCATCAACGTCTATGGGACTCCATTTCCCACAGGAACAGCTGACCAGGATAACTCCTATCTTCGCGAGGCTGCTATCACCATTGCTTAGGTTCCGGGGCTGTCATCACGGTCGCTCCTCTCCGCGCAAGAAATCTGGCCAAGACAATAGCCAGGGACAAGCCAGTGAGTACTTTTGAATGTACTCGCAAACATTATGAACACGGGTATAATATAACAACGGTAAATCTGTACTGAAATATTTTATTATCATGACATCAGTCACAAAAATAGTAAAATCTCTGATGCATGCAAGCAAGTTATTTATGGATATGCAATAACATAGTAGTGATAAAAATGCCTCAGTCGGGTGTCTGAGCGACACCACATAAAGGGCTTATAAATAAATAACAAGCATGCCACAGTCGGGCGTCTCAGCGACACCACATAAAGGGCTTATAAAATAAATGCCACAGTCGGGCGTCTCAGCGACACCACATAAAGGGCTTATAAAATAAATGCCACAGTCGGGCGTCTCAGCGACACCACATAAAGGGCTTATAAAATAAATGCCACAGTCGGGCGTCTCAGCGACCCACATAAAGGGTTTATAAAAATAAATGCCACAGTCGGGCGTCTCAGCGACGCCACATAAAGGGCTTATAAAATAAATAATCACAGTGAATATCCAGGAGGTAAAACCGTTCCAGGGATACTCAATACTTCAAATATTATAAAGGGGTTAGTCCATAATAATCATAATTATCATAAGTCACCAAACACGATCCATGTTCTGGTTTAGCAGTTTTCTCCTCCGAAGGCCGACACTAAGACCGACACTTGACCTATCCCAGACTGTAATCCTTAACCATGGACACGGCTATTCGAATAGGTTTTAATCTCTGAAGAGGGTGTACTCTTTACCCACGAGTAACGGATTCCATTAGTCCATCGGGACTAATTCCGTCTACGGCCTTTTAATTGGAAACAAACCTATCCGCACACACCAGCCTAACTTACCGGTGTCTGGAATCACCCACGACACCCGTTAAGCAAAACTCTAAGTGGGGAGGCTACAACCTCGACGTAACATGGGATCACAAAATTTATACCGCGCGCAAGTTAGGGGAGCTACCCCTTCGGCTACAACCGAAACACCCATGCTCCCGGACCAGGTGGCATGCCTACCGGATGCCTCCGGTATCTTCCACCATGGCCTCTCTATACGGTGTGTGCTAGGAAAGGGGTTGACACTTTACCGAACCGTACCCTACCTATGGCAGGGACAAGTGGAAGTACGAAACAAGTATGGGGGTTACCGGAACAAGACTCAATCTACGGTCGACTCAGGAGGTTTAAATATTCCCTGCATGATTAGCATAATAATATATACTTCAACCAACAGATAGAAACACCACGCGACATACCCCCTCATGCCATACCGGACACGACCGTCTCGACAGAGGACTAGGAACAAGACCGTGTCTACCCAAGACAGAGGCCTTCCCGGCTTCCCTTCCGGTATGCATGAAAGGCATATGACGGTGATTTCCATCACAACCATATCAACTCCATTAGCATGAAAATCATTAATATGCACTCATGAGGAGGAACACATCATCACATAAAATGACGTATGCCTGTGTAGGGTGGTGTTGTCACCGTGTTCAAACAACGCACACAATATTATGCCAGGGTTCAGAATGCTTGCCTTTAAGTCGTGGGGAGGCAAGGTGCATTCCAAAACTCTTGAAAGCTTT
The DNA here is from genome assembly GCF_018294505.1 of Triticum aestivum. Taxonomy (NCBI): domain Eukaryota; kingdom Viridiplantae; phylum Streptophyta; class Magnoliopsida; order Poales; family Poaceae; genus Triticum; species Triticum aestivum. The sequence goes on from NC_057801.1 coordinate 70,508,286, forward strand.
CTCCTTTCTCCAAAAATCCTATTTAAAATATATTTGAATTAACACACAATTTCAAAACAGCACAAAAAGTTGTTTTGAAACTTTTTCAAATAAATCTTAAAATAAACTAGATTAAATTTTGGAGAGGTAGGAAAAAGAACCAATTCATTTGGAGTTATATTTAAAAAGTTATAGCCAGTCAAAGTTTAGTCAATATTCTGTTTTTTTAAATAAAACAGAAAAAACAATTCGAAATGTACACGGCGAACACGTACTTTGGAATTACGTTTCCACTTATGCCTGCGTGGACTGCGCGGGGAGTCGCTGACAGTGGGTCCAGGGGGCCCACTAGTCATGTTTGACTGGTCTCCCCTCCCTCTGCTTCTTCTGCCCGAGCAGAGGCGGAACTCCGGCGACCGTCGCCGGTGAACGGAGGTTCCTCGCGGGGAGCTGAGGACGGGATGGATCCGCGGATCAGCGGCGGTCCTCCCGGTGGTCGTAGGGTCGTCAGAGGTGGAGGAAATCGCCGGCGGTGAGCTCTACGGCAGAGGAAAGCTTCGGTGGATTTGGGGGTTCGGGCTAGGGTGATGCTCCGTCGTCGTTTGGGGTCTGGGCGGCTCCGCAAGACGATGTGGAGCCGAGTGGTGGTATTGGAAGGGTGGGGGAGGCGCTGGTGGCGCCGGGGTGAACCGGAACGAGGCGGCGGCCGAACTGGCCGGAGAGGTTGAAGATGGCCTTCTCCTCTTCAATTGATGGCAACGGGGCACTAGGGGGGACGGTGTGAGGCTGTTCGTGTGCCCGGAGGGGCTCGAGGGGCTTCCTTTTATAGCGCTCCCAAGTCGGTTCGCGGCGGAAGTGGATGAGCTCGTCGGCGACCGCCGTTATGTAGCTTGCAGGGCATCGTGGCGGGGCTGGGGATGGCGGCAGGAGCTAGCGGACGAGCGGGTACTGCTCCAAGGGCGAGCTGGCGAGCGGGCGTGGCTCGGGCGGCGCCGACCAGTGCAGGGGCTGTCGGGCGGCAGTGGCGGCTAGCTGCTGGCTTGCCGGAGACGTGGCGAGGGCTGCGGTGCTCGTGGGGTGCAGAAGGGGACGTGGCGTGCTGGCTGCGGTCGGCCAAGGGCCAGAGTGGGTGCGGGGCGAGACGCGGCGGCTCGGTCGCGGCACGTGCAAAACGCGCGCTCTGGGCGCGCCCAGAGCACGCACGGGACGTGCTCGACAAAATGCTAGAGCATGCTATAGGTCTCGGATGAGGTTGGGGTTTAACAGACCTAGGCCAAAGTCATCTAGAGGCTTAGTGGACAAGTTATTTTCCCAGAGGTGCAAGGCCTCAGTGCAAAACAAAGATCATGTCAAAATAGATCATGCCCATAAGGTGTTTGTCAAAATGCCAGGGGCACCTAGGCATTTCTTGGAGTGGCCAAATCTCCCAGAGTGGGGTCTCTTTAGATGAAAGAGAGGGTGGTGAGGTTAGTTTGACAAATGAAGAAACTTGCTAGTGCAAGTTTTGCAAAACTTCAATTCTGGACAGGGAGTAAATGGCATCATTACATGAACCAAAAATGTCCCAAAGGGTGCATGCTCCTGGACTTAGGGGTTTTGCAGGGTTGACTACAAGCAGGTGAAAGCACAAGGTCACTAGAGCAAAAATGAATAGGGTTGCAGTAGAAAACACAAGGCTGGACCAGAATGAAAAAGAGGTTGATTCACTCAATTTTTCCAAAGAACATCACTAGGTTTTTGCATAAAGTTGGATGGCATGCTACCACTGACATCCCATAATTTTGGTGGAGGCTTTAAAGAAATATTTAAATAGGCTGTAGTGCAAAAATGCCCACTGGACCAGATTTAAAAAAATAGGTGTAGGACTCAAAATATGACATGAAAGAAATATATTTTTGCATAAAAGTGATTTATAAACATCACATGACATCTCCAACTTTTGGTTGGAATTTTAGTTAAATTTATCAATTGGTGGTAGTTCAAAAAGAGCTCCAAAACTAATGAAAGTCATTTTAAGGAATAATGCTCAGGAAGATATAATTCACTAAATAAAGTTCTACTGATTAAAAATTGTTATATTGAGAGAGCATAGAAATCCAATACATTTTTGGGAAGTTTCCACTTGGGTAAAACTCCTCAAAAAAAGAAAGGTTCTGAAATCAACAGAAAATCCAGAAAGCAAAAATTTTAAACTCCTGGAATTTTTTTAATAATTAAAACCTGGTTAAATTTTTGGGTTGTTACACCTCCCCGCGTAACCATGGCTTCCAAGGTGGTGGCAACCCATGTTCCTCTCTTGAAGCCCCCTTCATGTACTTCGACTTTTCTTTGGCAGCTTCGGCATCGCAAGCCGCCTTGAATATTTCAAATCAGTCTTTTGTAATTGTCAGATTATCCTTTACAATCTTGGAGTAGGGTTCCTTTTTGTCGACGATCCTTGCTTTCACCCTTACTTTCAAGGCGGCCAACGCGTCGCTAAACTTGCTCATGGCGTGTTTGCTTATGTTCTTCATTGCCGGGTCTTTATCTGGATCATTATATTTCTTTTCATCCCGGCTCGAGAACAAGAATACTTGGTGCAACTTCGTTAGGAGGGAGGGCCTCATATTTTCTATCTTCCCTAGTTTCTCATCAATGATGGCGGCGGTTGTCCGTACGATGCATCATATTAGGTTGCCGTAGCATGCTCGCGCTTCGACAGGGTCTTTTGGTTGAAAATTGCCATCATCCACCTCCGTGACCACCACTCGAGTAGTGCTGAGCTAGTTTGGGCGTCGACGTCTCCTCTTCAATTTCGGTTCTATACCGGCTTCGCCAGTCTCGGTGCCGGTCTCGGTGCCGGTCTGGGTCTCAACGCCAGTCTCGGCATCGGTCTCGATGTTGGTCTCGGTTGTGATAGGTGGGCCCATCAACAACAATCGTTGATCATCGACAAGGCTCAAAAGTTCGTCTGCTGCCAGGTAGCGTCGTCGCAATCACGAGAACCCTGTCCTTCGTTGTTGCTAGCCATGTTTCCTACGATTAAATCTAGTGAATTAATTCTAAACCGAATAAAATGAATAATGACATAAAAAAGGCCTATGTTTTGCAGGAACGTTGATTGCTTCATGGTGCGGCAAATCCCAGGCACTCGATAGGTCCTAGTTTGTAGCACAAGTCATGCCGAAATTCACGGAAAATTTTGGCATGACCTTTGCTAAAAAGTGGACAAACCGAGCACCTGAAATTTGCCGGAATAGAAATGAATCAGCATTCCGACAAAACATAGGCCACTCGGCTTCATTCCCTGGAAACAACAAAAGGCCACTTGGGCACAATCGAAGCATTTCAATGAAAAGATATAACATGACCACTTCAATGAAAGGATATAATCAACAATAATGGAATATGCAAATAAACATCAATGACATATATCATATAACATCAATTCTGTTTTTTGTTTATAGCTAAATGCCATATCTACTATTTTTTATTTCTAGCTAAATGCTTTTGTTTTTTGTTTAAAGCTAAAAGTCTAGGAAGGGATCATCTTTAAAATAAAACTTGCCTAAATTCTATTCCTTGAAAAATAGTGGTCTTTGTAAAAATCAAAAACGAACTACATTTTCTCTAACCCTTCTGACCTAATGCTCTAAAATAAATTTTTGCTCTAACCTAGCCAACCTAGTTAACCTAGCTTGTTAACCTACCAAACCTAATTAACCTAGATAGTTAACCTATTTAGTTAACCTAGTTTACCTAGATAATTAACCTAATTAAACTAGTTAACCTAGCTAGTTCTCTATCAAAGCCCTAACTAAAATTTTGCACTAGCCTAAATAATTAACCTAATTAAACTAGTTAACCTAACTAGTTCTCTGTCAAAGCCCTAACTAAAATTTTGCACTAAGCTAGATAATTAACCTAATTAAACTAGTTAACCTAGCTAGCTAGTTCTCTGTCCAATGTTTGTGCTATGCATGAGAGAGAAGAGAGGAGGGGTGGGGGCTTACAGAGTGATGCAGAGCATCCCACAATCATCCCCATGGACACGTCTACATCTCCTATGACTCCACTTGGACCAATGACAGGAGCTCGAGCAAAGGCTATTGAAGATAAGGTGAAATCGCTCCTATCCGAACTACCACTTTCTATACATGAGACATGGCTACTACCTCAAGCGGAAACACTATGTGTGATCAGGTACTTGGAGGAGGGCCACAGAACAGTTACACCCGAGGGACAAGACGACGAGGACACCAACCTCGAAGGACAAGAAGAAGAGCTATGGAAGAAGCTCTAGCCACCGGACGACTGGTCGGGACCGGACGTCCGGTGCCTGAAGGCCAACCTGCCCAAGTCCCAGTCTATAGCGAGCGGACATCTGGCCAGGACCGCTTGACCAGCGACACCCTCCAACGAGCGGACGTCGGGCTAGGACCAGACGACCAGCGTCACCACCACCGAGCCGAAATTAGCGGAAGTCCGAAGTCACCGGACGTCTAGCGTCGCCTTCACAAAACAGAATTAGCGGAAGTCCGATGACACCGGACGTCCGGTCCTCCACGAGCCACCGGACGACCGGTCCCCAGCGGATGTCCGGTACCTGTCTGTGCACAGTGTTCGGGCCCGAGGCCCATGTATCCCTTTCCCACTTACCCCTTCAAGGACCTAGACTGTAAATACTCCTCCACCTCCTTCTATCTAGGGTTAGCGTTGTATTAGCTCATATGTGAGATAGAGCTTCGCTCATCCATCCGGATCTACTCCTCGAGAGAGACCGCGACCCGTCTCTGGAGAAGATCCACTTGGATTCAAGAACTCCTCGTGGAGAAGATCTCATCAAGATCTCCTCACGGAGAAGAACTGGTTACCCTTTGTTCGTCCCTTGTTGATCATGGATCATGTATGTCTTTGTGTTTCGAGGATCTAGCATATGTGTGACCTATTCTTGTTGGTTTGAGTGATTCTCTTGTGTTTCCCCACGTGTTCCCTCCTCGTGTTCTTCGTAGGATCCCCTCCAATCGTTAAAAATCGTGCCACTAGGGTTCTACCCTACATCATCTTGGTATCATGAGCCACATTGATCACGTATTTGGAGCCCCTACCCCTTGTTTTCTAGCTTGATTTTGTTGATTTTGCCCCAATTTAGAAAATCCCCACCAAAAATAGCCCCAATTTTTTTTGTGATTTCTTGGTGTGATGAAGTTTTGTTGGATTTGATCCATGCATTTTCTCTTCCACGATGGATCTAGCTTTCCCCTATCATCTCCACCATTTCTGTTGGGGATATAACTATTTGTGTAAGCCGCCCAGGAGGGGCCGGGTTACGCAAAGAAGACTTACCAGAGAGAAGCTCAAGACCAAAGGTGAAGATGGCGGTTCATAGAGGGCTTAAGGCCCACAAGCGACTTAAAGCCCATTGTAATAAACCGCCATAGTAATATGACTTGTATCATAAGGTAGACTTAACTAGTCACCGAGCCGGACACTGTTTATAAGCCGGCCGGGACTCTGTAAGCCGCAGGGTGTCAACACGTGTATATAAGGGGACGACCTGCTGGCGGCTTAGGGCAAGGAAACAACTCATCGAGAGCCAGGCATAGCGTATCTCGCTCCCTGATCATGGAAACATCAATACCAACCCAACTAGACGTAGGTCTTACCTTCACCGTAAGGGGCCGAACTAGTATAAAAACCTCTCGTGTCCTTTGTCCCGATTAACCCCTTCAAGCTTCCTAGTTGCGATGGCTCCAGAACTAAGTCCTTTCACAAGGACATCTGACGTGACAATTCCATGACAGTTGGCGCCCACCGTGGGGTCAGCGCACGGTGGACTTGAGTTCTTGAAGGGCAACTTCGAAGGGCTCAAGGGATAGGTAGTGGGCCGGATGACCAAGAGTTGTCGCGGCAAGATCTACTTCGACAATGAAGGCTGGGGCCTCGACGCCTGATCAATTGAGTACGGGTACCGGGTCCCCTTTGGAGGGATCCACGTCTTCATCGGCCGGATTGGTGAGCCGGGGCCCGAGCCGGACAACTGCACCAACCTCGTCGAGACGGCTCAGCGTGCGAAACCCGCCCGAGCTCAACCCGGCATGAAGCGTGTCTTTTTGGGCTGCGTCCACGGAGAAGAGCTTTCTGAAGGACCTGAAGATGGTGGTGAGACGGCCGTCCACTATGACGATGATTCGTCCGCTGGTTCAACAGATTCTCTATATCAAGTTCAAGATGGTGTGCTCGGGGGCTGTTCCGATGGCTTCAGTATTCCAGACCCCTATGAGTCACCGAATCGGGAAGGAGTCTTCATGGCTGGGACTCAACCCGGCCAAAACTCTACAGCCGCTACTGCAATTACGTCCGGGATAGGAGCGGCTGGGGCAGGAGGCCCTGTGCGCCCGCCGGCTCAAGTGCTGATAGACCTCATGGACACGCTTACGGCCCTATTAACCGCCACGGTTATCCCTGCGAACAAAGATGAGCATGACGCGGAGGTGGCACGGGTACGTGAGGAGATAGCTCAGGCCAAGGAGGCCTTGGCAGCTAAGGATACTAGACTAGCCACAGAGCGGGAGGCTCTCGACGCCCGGGCACAGCGGTTGCAGTCAGAGGCTTACCAGCTCACGATGAGCTTAAACGTGTCCAATGAGGTAATGAGGAGGAGACACTAGAAGACCCAATCCCGGTTACCTCTGAATTACAACCCTCGGGTTCTTTTCGCTACACCTGGAGCCGGCCCAAGTAACCCGCCAGATGCCAATCAGTTTATGACATCCGGAGCAGGAGGACCGGCTCAGCGTCGAGAGATGCCACCTCCTCATGTGAGCATGGCACCACCGCATTATGTGCCGATACCGAAGGGTCACTTTTCCAACCCCATGGAGAATTTAATCGCAGCGTCAACGCGTCTGGCGGCTCTTCCAGTTGACGGTGATGATCCAACAGCGGTGGAGACCCGAAGGATCAGGGAACTTGTCCAAACGGTCCTGGCTCAGCAAGAGACCTATTCTTATAGCCGGGATAGAATTCATTCAACTCCTCCGCCTTGGTTAGCACCGCCTCGTCAGAACCGGAGCCCGAGTTACAGCAGGCACATGGAGTCTGAAGCTTTGTCAAGAAATGCCCAACACCGTGACCAACATGGTGGCTATAACCCGGTGCAAGACCGAGTACGTCAGGAGAACGAGCGGGCGGCTCAGCTGGCGGCTCAACAGGCGGCTCATCAGAATATTCCAGAGTATCCAACGACTTCTATTGAGATGGGAGTAGCCACCAGAACCGATGGTGTTCCTTGTTTGATACCGACTTTGTGCAACGTGCGCCTGCCCAAGGACTTCAAGGGACCTCGAAAGGTGCCAAATTACACGGCCGACTTATAGCCTGGAGCATGGATTGAGAGTTATGAGATGGCCATGGAGCTGTTGGAAGGCAGTGACGCGGCAATGGCTAAATACTTCACCATGATGTTAGATGGAACATCCCGGTCTTGGTTAAAAAGTTTACCACCCAATTCCATTGGTTCGTGGGAGGAGTTAAAAGCCTGTTTCATCCAGAACTTCAAGGACACCTGTAAGCAATCTATGCCAATCGTGGACTTGAAAAATTGTAAGAAGGGGGAGGGTGAATCCACCACCCATTGGGTACGCCGGGTTAAGGAGATAATTCATTCATTTGATAAGATGGATGCCGGCTCTGCATGCCTCATGTTGGAGAAAAATTGCAGCTTTGAGCCGCTGAGGCAGAAACTAGGGCGCCTTAAGCGTGACTGTAGGGATATGGGTACGCTGATGGCGGCTTTAGTCAAATATGCCGATTCTGATAGTACCAAGGATCCCGCATCTGACAATGAGAAGACAGGGAAGGGAAAAAGGAACGGCAATGGAAAGGGTCAACAGCACAACCCGGTGAATCAAAGCGGTAGTAAGCATAAGGCGGACGGCAACCCGGAGCTTGTAGCCAACGCTAATACACAAGGTAACAATCAGAGACGTAAGGGTAAGTGGCCTCGATCCGGCGGGTCAGGCCCATCTCTTGAGCAGCTACTCAATGAGCCCTGCCCGAAACACGGCACCCGGGAGCACCCCTCTACACACCTGTGGAAAGACTACGCGATCATGAAGGCGTTTAAAAATTCCAATACCTTTGATGGAAGTCATGGATCTGGCGGCGGTTCAGGGGCTGGCGGCTCTCATGGCCCAGGCGGCGGTTCAAATTCGGGTTTTCAGGGACAACCGGGTGGAAATAATCAGCAGCAATCTGGTCAGGGGGGACAACAGCAGCAGCAGTCGGGTTATCAGAGCCAGCCGAAACAGTTGAATGGTGGGCAGTACCATGTGTTTACCACTAGCTTATGCAAACCTGACGAGAAGGTTCATAAGAGGGCTGTAAATTCAGTTGAGCCGGCAGTTCCTCATTATTTGAGATGGTCAGAGCAACCCATCATTTGGAGCAGAGAGGATCACCCTCCACGAGTCGATAATCCGGGTCAGTTAGCCTTGGTGGTAGCACCCCAGGTTGGTGGATATAAATTCACTAAGGTACTCATGGACGGAGGTAGCAGCATCAATATACTCTATTATGAGACCTTTCAGCGTATGGGGTTGACTGAGAAGAATCTGAGAACATCCAACACTGTTTTCCACGGGGTGGTTCCAGGCAAGTCGGCTTACCCAGTTGGCAAGATTGAATTGGAGGTGGCCTTTGGAGATGAGTATGACTCCAGGGCTGAGAAGTTGACGTTTGAAGTGGTCAAAATCAGGAGTCGCTCTGTTTGGGAGACCGGCTTATGCTAAGTTCATGGCACGACCGTGTTACGTTTATTTACAGCTCAAGATGCCGGGTTACAAGGGCACCATCACTATGCATGGGAGTCGAAAGGTGGCCTTGGAATGTGAAGAAGGCGACGCGGCTTATGCTGAGACTGCCGGTGCCGTGGAGGAGCTCAAATTCTATCAAGACAATGTTGACCCGGCGGATATGACCTCCCTCAAGAAACCAACTACTGAGCATGACCCGGCGTTGAAGTTTAAATCGGCCGCTGAGACAAAGCTTGTTGACTTTACCCCGGGAGATGCCTCTAAGCAGTTCAGTATCAGTGCCAATTTGGATCCTAAATAGGAAAGCGCGCTCATTGAGTTCATCCGTGAGAACCGGGACATCTTTGCATGGAAATCTTCTGACATGCCGGGTGTACCGAGGGAACTCGCTGAGCACACTCTGAATATTGATCCGAAGTATAAGCCGGTCAGGCAATTTCTCCGACGGTTCAACGAAAAGAGACGGAAAGCTATTGGGGAAGAGGTCGCCCGGCTCTTAGCAGCCGGGTTTATTGTTGAAGTTTTTCATCCGGAGTGGTTGGCTAACCCGGTGTTAGTGCTAAAGAAGAATGGCACTTGGAAGATGTGTGTGGATTACACAGACTTAAACAAGGCTTGTCCGGCTGATCCCTTTGCCCTCCCCCATATTGATCAAATCATTGATGCTACGGCGGGTTGTGAACGTTTGAGCTTTTTGTATGCTTACTCTGGTTATCATCAGATCAAGATGGCAGTTAAGGACCAGGAGAAGACAGCTTTCATCACTCCGTTTGGGGCCTTCTGTTATGTATCTATGCCGTTTGGACTCAAGAGCGCCCAGGCAACTTATCAGCAATGTGTACAGAACTTTTTGCACGATCAAATTGGGCGTAATGTTCATGCTTATGTGGATGACATCATGGTGAAATCCAGAGAAAAGGCAACCTTGATATTTGACTTGAGAGAGATCTTTGACAATCTCCGGGTTTACAAGATGATGCTTAACCCGGCCAAGTGTGTGTTTGGTGTACCTGCGGGCAAGCTTTTGGGTTTTCTGGTGTCAAACAGAGGCATTGAAGCTAATTCGGAGAAGATCACGGCGATTACCTCTCTGGCTAAGCTGGCGTGTATCAATGATGTTCAGCGCCTAGCGGGTCGTGTTGTCGCTCTAAGCCGGTTCATAAGACGGTTAGGGGAGAAGGCCTTACCGCTATATCAGATGATGAAGAAAACTGACACTTTCGTCTGGAGTGATGCTGCTAACGCTGCCTTTGAAGATTTAAAGAGACAGTTGTCTGAACCACCGGTTCTTGCGGCTCCCATTGATAGAGAGCCGCTATTGTTATATGTGGCTGCTAACTCGCGGGCCGTCAGTGTTGCCATCATTGTGGAGCGTAAGGAGGCAGGTAAGGAGCACCCGGTTCAACGGCCGGTTTACTACATTAGCGAGGTGCTCATTGAGTCTAAACAAAGGTATCCACATTGGCAGAAGCTTGTTTATGGTGTGTTCATGGCAAACTAGAAGCTGAAGCAGTACTTCCAAAGTCATCCTATAACGGTGGTAAGTTCAGCCCCTTTGGGAGACATCATTCAGAGCAGGGAGGCCACAGGACGAATCACCAAGTGGGCTATTGAGCTTGGGCCTTATGGTTTGAAGTATATGCCCTGTACTGCCATCAAATCTCAGGCCTTGGTGGACTTTATCAATGATTGGACAGAGTTGCAGGCACCTGAGGAGAAGCCGGATAATACGTATTGGACTATTCACTTTGATGGGTACAGGCAGTTAGAAGGGTCAGGGGCTGGAGTTGTTTTAACTTCCCCTCGAGGTGACAAATTTCGTTATGTGCTCCGGCTCATGTTTCCCTGTACTAACAATGCAGCTGAATACGAGGCCTTGCTCCATGGTCTCCGGATGGCTAAGGAGATGAATTTGAGCCGGGTAAGGTGCTTGGGCGACTCAGATCTCGTGGCTCAACAGGTCTCAAGCACGTGGGATTCTAAGGATCCCCTTATGGCGGCTTATCGTTGTGAAGTGGATGCTGTAGCTGGGTACTTCAAAGGGTATCAGGTGGAGCACATTGATAGAAGGAAGAATGAGGCGGCTGATGCGTTAAGCCGGTTGGGCTCTCAGCATAAGCCGGTGCCGCCTAACACTTTTCTTGACGTTCTGCATAATCCTTCTGTCAAGGTACCTACAGAGGAAGAGCTTGAAGTGCCAGACCCGGAGGCACAGTTGGTGGCCGCACTTCACGTCATCCCAGATTGGACATTGCCATACTTGGCTTATATGACCCCGGGAGAGCTTCCTGAGGATGAGACCTTGGCAAGACAAATTGTCAGGCGGTCCAAATCCATGACAATTGTTAATGGCAAGTTACATCACCTCAGTGTCACAGGGGCATTCCAGCGTTGTGTGTCACCTGCAGAGGGTCAAGAGATACTTCGAGAGATCCATGAAGGAGATTGTGGTCACCATGCCGGCTCAAAATCTCTGGTGGCCAAGGCCTTCCATCATGGTTTTTATTGGCTGACGGCTCATGCTAATGCAGAGGATCTTGTTACCAAATGTGACGGATGTCAAAAATTCTCACGACGAGCTCATGTGCCGGCTCAAGAATTGAGGATGATTCCAATTACTTGGCCGTTTGCAGTCTGGGGGCTTGACATGGTGGGACCCTTCAAGAGGTCTAAGGATAAAAAGACACACCTCCTGGTGGCAGTGGATAAATTTACAAAGTGGATTGAGGCAGAGCCGGTCAGTCAGTGTGATGCAGCCACAGCAGTTCAGTTCATCAAAAAGGTGATCTTTCGTTTTGATTTTCCACATAGCATCATAACTGATAATGGCACTAATCTCTCCAAGGGTGCCATGGAAGAGTTCTGTCAACAAGAGCATATCCGGCTTGACGTTTCGGCTGTTGCTCATCCTCAATCCAATGGTCAAGCAGAAAGAGCTAATCAGGAGATCTTAAGGGGTATCAAACCACGACTCTTGGTCCCCTTACATCGGACTCCGGGTTGTTGGGTGGAAGAGTTACCCTCTGTGCTATGGAGCATCAACACTACGCCTAACAGATCCACGGGTTATACACCTTTTTTCATGGTTTATGGAGCAGAGGCAGTTCTGCCAAGTGATATCCGGCACGATTCGCCCCGTGTGGCGGCTTACGTTGAGGCTAATAATGAAAAGGCTCGCCAGGAGGCACTTGACTTGTTGGATGAGGAGCGAGACTTGGCAATAGCCCGCTCAGCGATTTACCAGCAAGACCTTCGTCGCTATCACAGCCACCGGGTCAGAAGCAGAACCTTTCAGGAAGGCGACTTAGTGCTCCGGCTCATCCAGGATCAGTCCGATATGCACAAGCTATCCCCTCCTTGGGAAGGACCCTTTGTGGTCAGCAAGAATTTGAACAACGGGTCATACTACCTCATTGATATTCGAGAGCACAAAGACTCACGTAAGTCAGAGGAGGAGACCCGCCGGCCGTGGAATATAGCCCATCTTCGGCCTTACTATACTTAAGCCACCGACTCTTGATATGTATATATTTTTTGACGATGTATATATTATATAAAGTAATAAAGCAGGACCTATGTCCTTTTTCACCCTCAAAAGTTTATGTGTCTTTTTGTCAGGTGGTGGAAACAACCAACAGGGAGTGGATCATATCTGAATCCGGCTTTACCTTTGGTCCGGCTTATGATCATATCTGAATCTAGCCATGATCACTTGGGGGCTTCCTGTTCAAACATAGGTCGTATCCGAACCAAAGAGAACATAGCTGTCGATACCCACTTGATCGGCATACTGCCAAGCCTACTTGGGGGATTCTTGATCATATTTGAATCATAGCTTAACCCCTTTGGGTCTGACGTGGATCGTATTCGAATCATCGTCATTAAACAAATCTTATGGTCACTTGGGGGCTTGCTGTTCAAACATAGGTCGTATTCGAACCAAAGAGAACATAGCTGTCGATACCCACTTGATCGGCATCGCCAAAGCCACTGGGGGCTATATGATCGTATCCGAATCTTAGCTTAACCCCTTTGGAATGGTTTACTGATCGTATTCGCATCAGAAGCCCGTAAATTATTTTGACTATCCTGCGACTTTTGTGAAAGGCATTATGAGATGTTTTTTGTCTTTCTGGTTTAATATTGGTCACACCAGGTTGTTAAGTGCCAGGTGAGCATCATATCAACAGGAAAGTTTATCAAAGGATCGCAGAATAAGGTGAACAAATTTAACACGCCAAGGAAACAAAAGCCAAAAATATATAGCAGTGGCGGCTTACGAAAGTGTTGAGCGCTCGGAACATGCGCGAAGGCATGTCAAACATTGGGAAGTTTTTTCTACCCTATTACAAGACTCCCCGAGTCTGAATAAATGAAGCATTGTTTTTTGCAAAACATCTGGCGATTCACTCCTTCGGCGGGCTTGAAGACTCCGGGTTATCCTTCTCCGCTTCTCCGTCGGCTGTTTTGTCCTGGAAAGTTGACGAGGCCTAGTCAATGCCGCTCAAAGCTTCAAATTCAGCTTCATCATCTATTAAACCGGCTGGGTCCACTTTAGGGGAAAAAGTATGCTTACGAATTGGAGGGATCAGGCTGATTTGATCATATGGAGTGTTTGGAATTCTCCGGTTCTCACTGTCATAAGCCGGCGCATACTTGCTAAGGTCAGTGTCGTTTCCAATAAGGGTTGCCACGTGACGTATGGCTTTGACACAGGCGGTGAAATCATGGTCGTCAAATATAGTGCCGTCCTCCTTCAGACTTGGGTATCCAAGGGCAAGGTCGGCCGGGTCTAGTTTTGGGAGCCATGTTTTAGCCCGGCTCAATGCGGCTACGACCCCGACTCTTGAGGACGCCCGCCTTAAATCTTGGATCCGCTGACGCAGAAAAGCGAGGCTCTTCAACACGTCTTGCAGAAGGCGGGGAGGAGGGCTTGATAAGGCTACAACGGACAAAGCACGTTGTGACCCGGAGTACAGCTGTTCCACTAAGGTATAAACTGCTTTAAGATTGATCAGTATGTTTTGTTTAAGGTTGGTACTCCTGGGGCCTGTGTGTACACAAGTATAACAGTCAGCCGGAAGTAATTATTACAATAGTCATTGAGAGGTTACAATGTTTGAGGTTTTGCACAGTAACTTACCGAAGATGGATGAGGCCATTTGAGATATCTGCCGTTTTAAGTCGGACAGCTCGGTTGTTGCCTCTGCAAGAGATGCTTCTGCTGTCTCGGCCCGAGTCACCAGTGAAGGCTTCTCATTAGCCCAAGCTTTCTTCTCCGACTCAAAATTCTTCTTCAGCTTCTCATTTTCAGAGACACTAAATTCAAATTTGGAGTTAGCCTTCTGAGTCTCAAGTTCTTGAGTTTCGAGACGACTCTTCAGGACAGCAAGCTCCGATTCAAACTAACTTATGGTGGCCTGCATTGACACCAGGTTATGGTAACGATTATAGTAAGGTAACATTCAAGTCCCAAGCACTTTACAAGTAAAGATACTTGGCACTTGGGGTCTAATGTATGCTGAAGAATTTTAAACTTATCATACTGGGTCACACATATTAAGTCTCAAGCACTTTACAAGTAAAGATACTTGACACTTGGGGGCTAATGTATATTGCAAATTTAAAACTATCATGTTGTAACCGGGTTAAATATATTCTCTTTGAACCGGCTAAATTAACAAGTAAAGCAGATTTCTAAGTCTACAAGTAAATCTTACTTTCCAGGTCACCCTTCGGATCTTTTGCTTGGGCAAAGGCTCTGAGTCGGAGGAGATTATAGTTACCTCTTCATTGGCTGCTTGACTGTTTCCCGTATCCTCCTGAAGGGATAGAATGTCAGACAGATAATGACAAGGGAATTGAGAAAATTTAAAGATTACCTCTTCATCATCTGAAGAACTATCATCCAATTTGAGTAAGTCGGAGGCGCTGGGTTTCTTCTTTTTTGAGGTTCCCGTCTTAGCGGCTTTCCTTTTGGCTTTCTTGGTCGTCCTGGCTTGTTTGGCAGCCTCATGGTCATATTTGGCCTTCCAGAAGTTATCATCAGCCTGTGGAAAGGATAAGGAATTATGAGTACCAAAAAAGGTATAAAACAGCAAAGAGTATTTATTAAGATTGATAACTTACTGGAGGGGACGGATTCTTCTTGCAAAAGGGAAGTAAGCCGAATGTGTTACTCGTCACAGTGCCCTCCTTCAGCAGTGACTGGGTCGTAGCATCCACCACATCATCTGGTAAGTCGTCAGGGCTATGGCGTAACTGGTCATCCTTTTCGCCTATGTAAGTACACATTAAGCCGGGATGGCGGCTTAATGGAAGTATTCGCCATGTAACCCAGACTCGGACCAGATCGACGCCGTTTAAACCGTTTCCCAAGAGAGCTTTGATCTTCTTGATGGTGGGATTGAGAGGCAGACGTTCAACGGCCGTCAGTTTGTCTGCTAGCGGATGGTTGGACTCAAGGTGCGAAAGCCGGGCAGAGGCTTCTCATCAGCCGGAGAAGTGTCCTGACAGTAGAACCACGTCTGGTTCCAAGATTTTGGGTGACTCGGCAGCTCAGCATAAGGAAAAAGGCAGTCTCTCCGTCGCTGGATCGAGATGCCACCAAGCTCAAGACTGGGCCCGTTGGCACGTTCATTTTGCCGGTTCATGTAGAAAAGTTCCCTAAACAATAGCAGACTTGGCTCCTCTCCCAGGTACACCTCGCAGAAGACTTGGAAATTGCAAATGTTTGACACGGAATTGGGTCCGATGTCTTGAGGTCTAAGGTCAAAGAAATTCAAAACCTCTCTGAAGAATTTTGACCCTGGAGGAGCAAATCCCCGGCTCAAATGATCTGTAAAAATTATTACCTCCCCTTCTTTGGGTTGAGGCCTCTCTTCAGACGGGTCAGGGGCACGATAAGACATGATCTCCTTTTTTGGCAGATGGCCAGATTTCACGAACTCAGCCAGTTTGCTTTTGGTAACTATGGATGGGACCCAATTGCAGGTCACAGGGGCCTTGGTAGTCTTAGGAGCCATGATAACAATTGGCCTATGACAAAATAAGAAGATCCAATTCAATTTTAACCCAGAAGAAATATCTTAATTATTCAAGGTGATGGCTTAATAAGGGGCCCAATGATATAAGGATAGCTGTGCAACAGTGTATAAGCCGCCACAGGTATCAAAAGCAGTTCAAACCTCTTAAGGTCATAAGAAGCAAATAAGGTTAATAGATCAGTGTTATCTATTTGAACCGGCTACATAGGCAGTTGAGTTTAATGTGTTCAACAGAAGAAGTTTTCCGGGTGACACAAACAGGTTTCATAATCTGCTACTGTTGTTGGAGATCAAAGATCTGTTCAGATAAGAAAATTTTCTAGACCTAAAAGCTGTTGCAGACGTGTTCCTAGGCTCGAATGAGGCTCTTAGGCAGAGAAAGGGATCTGTTCTATATCCAAAACAAGTGCGAAAACAACTATCGCGGCCATTTTTATCATTCTCAGATCAGAAGAGGCATCTAAGAAGGGAACTAACTAGGGTTTGGTTCTAATGGTGATGAACTCCGACGAACTCAAAGGTCCTAATGCGGATCTAAGAGGCAGGAAAGAGGAGACTTACGGATCTGGATGGGCTGCGGAGGTTCGTCGCGTTTCTCTGGTCCAACCAGGTCGATGCAGCAACCTGAGATGATGAAGACAGAAAGCTCGACAGCAGCGGCGGCGGAGCTCAAGAGGAGGCAAGAGGAAGAAGACGACTGAAAGAGGGAAGAATGGAGGACCGGGGTCGCGCCTATTTATAAGAGAAGGATAACTGAGGCGGCGCGAGAAACGAGGAGATAAAATTTATTATCCAGCAGCCCTGACGCCTCGATTCTCGGGATGGTCAGTAAAGGCAAAGGTCCGTTGGAAGATATGACAGAGTAAAATAAGTTTTATTGAAGATGACGTCACGGTGATTTAACCCGGATCCAGATGATGACGTCACGACGGGTTAAAATCTTCGTGCAAGACAAATACTGAAGGACAGTTCCATAAGGTATTTTAAGATTGACATGAACAGGTTCAAATCAATCTGGGGCCTAATGTTGGGGATATAACTATTTGTGTAAGCCGCCCAGGAGGGGCCGGGTTACGCAAAGAAGACTTACCGGAGAGAAGCCCAAGACCAAAGGTGAAGATGGTGGTTCATAGAGGGCTTAAGGCTCGCAAGCGACTTAAAGCCCGTTGTAATAAACCGCCATAGTAATATGACTTGTATCATAAGGTAGACTTAACTAGTCACCGAGCCGGACACTGTTTATAAGCCGGCCGGGACTCTGTAAGCCGCAGGGCGTCAACCCATGTATATAAGGGGACGACCTGCTGGCGGCTTAGGGCAAGGAAACAACTCATCGAGAGCCAGGCATAGCGTATCTCGCTCCCTGGTCATCGAAACATCAATACCAACCCAACTAGACGTAGGCCTTACCTTCACCGTAAGGGGCCGAACTAGTATAAAAACCTGTCGTGTCCTTTGTCCCGATTAACCCCTTCAAGCTTCCTAGTTGCGATGGCTCCACAACTAAGTCCTTTCACAAGGACATCTGACGTGACAATTCCATGACAATTTCCATCCACAAAATTGCTTGGATTTGACCAATTTGGCTACCTCCACTTAGAACCCTCGCTGTTCATCCCGTGCCCGAAAATGCCCAGGCACCGGACGTCCGCTAGCTACCGGACGTTCGACGACCGGACGACCGCTCTCCCAACGGACGTCCGCTGATCCCTGAGAAAACTGAAAAATTTAAGTTCGGCCACCACCTTTTCTCCAGATCCAGATCCACCTCCGCTTACGCACTCCAATACCCCATTACCACCATCGTTTTCCGCAACCACCATAGCTCAACCGCGAAGAACTCTGACTCAATTTTGACACTATGGTTTTGTGATTTGAGTTGCGATTCATCGTTTCCTAGGGTGTTTCGGCTAACTAGGAATGATTCGACATCGACATCACCACCACTCATCTTCGCCAAAGGACTCGACATCGACCACTTCTCCTCGACCGTAAGCATGGACGGTAACATCAACGACACTTCGTGTACTCCATGCCATTACTTTGATAACCCCATAGCCTTACTTTTGCATCACTTACCCATCGAGACTAGCCTTTGAGTATTTCCGGCAACGTCACTTGTGCACATTAGTGATCATACTTCCCATAGCATACATACCATATTACTGTGGTGCATATCTTGGTATCATCTCTTGTGACACAAGGTTGTCATCGCATATACTCAATTGCTACCTTGGTTCGTGAAGTTTTTCATGAGAAAAGATCTCAAAAGAGAAAGAGCCAAACAAGCTTTTAAGCAAAGAGAAAAGATAAGCAAAGAGCTTATAAGCAAGAACCATAGCATCATAATACATTAAGATTGTCATATTCGATCATCTTGGATCATATCATCGGAATACCATACGAATAGCATACTTGGGATAGAAGTCGTTGCATTTTTGCTTAGTAGGCTGTTGCAAGTTTCGTATCCGCCTATTGTGCAATCGTGCTAGCGTCTCTCTAGTGTTGTGCAACAAGAGCATTTTCGTGGATTCCACATTTTGGCTCATTCCTTGGTTGCACGACCCCATCTATCTATTTGCGTGTGTGTATCCGTGTACCATATCTTGCTATTGGTCAACATGTAGCATTTGCAAATTTGTGAATCTTTTCCAACATTACTGAGGCTCATTAACAATTGCATCAAATTTTGTGCCACCATCCTAACCAAGCTCCACTATAAGCTTTATTTGTGTAGGTGTGAGAAACCAACAAGAATTGGTACCAATTGGGCTATTTCCTTGTTCCACATTTGAGTGATCATTGATCCATCTTCAACATCGGTCAAGGTACATTTGGTATAAGTTCTTCTCTTTCTCCCACTCACATATTTGCTTGGAATGATGGATAGGCCAAGTTCTTCTACCAACCAACTCTTCATCGAGCAAGATGGCGACATGTCCTACGTCACGAAGAGCCACCTATTTGGTGCACAACGAGCTTTGCATCAAGAGCAAAAGGCAATGAGCGAACGCATCGACAATCTCACCACCGACTTGCGACTCTCTGAGCAACATACAAGAGACTACTTCGACAACAAGCTCGACGACCACAAACAAGAGAATGACGCAAGAATGGACGAGATTCATGCTTTGTTGCTCAACCGCTCTTCTACCATTTCGTCCTACTCAAGACGGAGCCGCTCGAGTTGACACTCCGATGACACTATCTCCGGCTCAAGTACCCTGACATTAAACACTCTTCATCGTGCCGCGCGTCAAGATCGTCAAGCAAACCACAATCCTCTACACGACAAAAACTCTCAAGAGGAAGGTCGAGTGCAAGAACATCGACACCGTCAAAACCAAGCTACTTTCGAGCAAGCACAAGAACGGCAACACCAACACCAACGAGAAGAGGAGCAAGCGCGACAACACCAAGATGCACAAGATGCCGAGGCACAACGTCAAGAACAACTACTTCATGAAGCTCAAGCACTTGAGGCGCAACAAGCCCTTCGAGATTCAAGTTGAGCCGTCGCCACGCGCAACCGGCAAGCTCGTGAACAACAAGAAGCACTTCACGACGAAGTTCAAGAACGAATCTATCAAGCACGTGTGCATCGTCAAGCTCCTCCACAAGCTCGACTAGCTCCTCCATAAGCTAGACAAGAACCTCAAGTTCACCAAGAGCATGATGACTATGAAGATCCTCCTCGCCAAGAGCAATATGAGGTTGACAACCCTCCACGTCAAGGACGTCATCATCCCCGACCCCAACACAATGAAGAGCAATGCTATGGCAAGCTAAAGTTCACCATGCCCAAGTTTTCCGGAAGCAATGATCCCGAAGAGTACCTTTCATGGGCATTGAAGGTTGACAAAATCTTCTGCTTGCACAACTACGAGGAAGAGAAGAAGATCGCAATGGCATCCCTTGAGTTCCAAGACTACGCCCTTATTTGGTCGGAACAAGTCCTTGAGCGCCGAGAGGCAAGAGGTGAACCACCCATCACTACTTGGGCGCAAATGAAGGATGTCATGAGAGCATGTTTCGTGCCAACCTACTACAACCGCGACCTCTTCAAGAAACTCCAAGTCCTCAAGCAAGGAACCAAGAGCGTTGAAGAATACTACTCCCTCCATTTTTATATACAAGGCCACAAACTCAAATTACAGGTACCAAGGTAAAATTTAATGCCTTGCTATGTAATCTAGTTTTTCGTTTCGTTTACTAGGATCATTAATACGCTGCATGCATGCAAGTAATATGAGTGGAGTGTCATTATGACTGCTTGCATTCAAATATTAAATGAGTTGCTAGTACGAGAAAATACCATTAACTTTTGTCTCGATTACTGTTTGTGGCCTTGTATAGATGCAAAATGTATTTTTTATAGTGGCCTTGTATAAGTAAATGGAGGGAGTACAAGGAAATGGAGATTGCCATGATAAGATCCAATGTCACGGAAGATGATGAGCAAACTATGGCACATTTCTTGAATGGACTCAATCACCCTATCAAGAAGATTGCCGACTTCTAACCATACTCGAACCCCCATCGAGCTAGTGCACCAAGCTACCAAAGCGGAACGTCAAGTGCAAGTGACTTCAAATATGCCAAGTTCTCATCCAAGTCCTACGGGTTCTCCAACAACCAAGCTTCAACAACTTCAACACCTTCTACCTCCACCAAGCCTTCTACAAGCATCGGCAACAAGTCAAGTTATAAGAAAACTTCGACAACTTCAAGTCGCCCTCCTACTACAAGAAACTTCAAGCCGAGAGCTCCTTCATCTACTCTGACCGATGAGACCATCAAGACAAGTTCCTTCAAATGCTTCACATGCGGCGGCCGAGGTCACAAGTCCTATGAGTGTACCAACAAGCGCACCATGATTCTCAACGACGACAGAACCTACGACTCCATGAGTGAAGAGGAGATGGAAGCCATTGAGCAAGTGGCCATGCACCGGCAAGTGAACGAAGATGAAGATCAAGTCTTTTGTGACGAAGATTCAAGTCCCGCTCTTGTTGTCTCCAAGGTCTTGACTCTTCAACATCAACAAGATGAGGACCAAAGATGCCATATCTTCCACACCAAGGCCGGCATCAATGGAAGGTCAATCAAGGTCATCGTCCCTTGTTGATCGTGGATCGTGTATCTCTTTGTGTTTCGAGGATCTAGCATATGTGTGACTTATTCTTGTTGGTTTGAGTGATTCTCTTGTGTTTCCCCACGTGTTACCTCCTCGTGTTCTTCGTAAGATCCCCTCCAATCGTGAAACATCAGGCCACTAGGGTTCTACCCTACATCATAGAGGATGGCTCCGGTGGTGGCGAGGGAGGCAGGGGCGTCTCTAGTGACGGTGAGGGAGGCAGTTGTGGCGAGGGAGGCAGGGGCGTCGAGGGTGGCTCCGGTGGCGTTGATGAGGCCACGCGGCTCTGGTGGCGTTGGGGGCGGCTCTAGTGGCATCGACGGCGCGCGACTCTGGTGGCTCCGGGGGCTTCGACGTCGGTGAAGTGGGGCGATGGCGAAGTGGGAAGACGGCAGCAAAATGGGGCGAGGGATTTGGAGGAGAAGTGGTGGACCGGGGGGGGGGGGGGGGGGGGAAAACCTGGCGGGGGTTAAGTCAAACGTAGCAGATCTATTTTACTTTTCTTTTCTTATTTCCTTTTCCCTTTCAATAGCGCTTTTTAGTAGTAGCGCTTTTTCATGGAGACGTGCTACTGCTACATCCGTATCTATAGCTCGGTTAACGTGCACGCGCTATTGATATGTAGCACTAGCGCCCTTTTTAACAAGCACTACTGCTAAAGTTCTGTGTATAAGGTTTTCCCTAGTAGTGATTGTGTATAACGATGAAATCATCTCGGATGAAAGACTATATGCTGATGTGTTAGTGGTGCTATTAGATGCAATCTTTTATCATCATCACAAATAAGGTTATCATGGTTAAACCTTCGCTAAAAGTGGAGCATCCATCCCTATAGTTTTCTGTTAACAAGATGGCAGGTTTTACGTAGAAACTTTATTCTGTATAATAACTCCTATAGCATTCGGCGCTATCTTATCATGAAAGTGAGAAACCTTACTGCCTTAATTGGTTGTATATCTAGCACATATATCTGCATTTATCTAACAACCAACAACAAATATATCTGCCATGTGGGGGGCATGAGCTGCTAGACTCAGTTGAATTGTTCCTGCATGTCATTGTCTTGCCTAATAGGATAAGTTTCTTACTGATTAGGGGAGAAACCGAACTAGTAGTCCAGGTTGTGGTCTGATTGTGAGATTCGTAAGCTGTGGCGGTGGTGAGAATCATCTGACTGTTTTCCCACTTGAGTAGATTGGGAAAGTTTATTGTCGTCTGATAAAGCATAACTTGCTGATTAATATGATATATTCTTTTGTTGCTGTCCTATCGATGCTATAATATGAACTGGACTAGTGTGCAGGTGCTTCTTGTGCAATGATGCGTCAAAAGTTTTGTTGGCATCGCTATGCTGTTGTCGGGCTCTTATTAGCTTGAGGTGTGACTGAAGGACGGACGGAGGTCATGATGGTGAAGCCCGATGCCATGATGATGGATGGAGCCATTGGTTGTCGTTCGTCTAGACTAGTTACATCTTTTGAGAATTGTTGTGCTGTGTTTGTAGGATGGATGCATTGGACTAGGTATGTAGGTAGCAGCTCTTGGGTATCATACATCCTAGTAGTTGTATTGATGTTTGGTACAGGACGAGGCAAATCACATGTTGTATTTGTACCCGCAACAATATCAGATATATATAATGCTATTGTTCCGATGCTTCTCAAATTTCTACCCACCCGTTATGCTGCCGAAATTTCTAGCTGGACTTCCCCCGACTTGTCAAAAAAACGGCCTTCTTTGTAATGAAACAAAACCTTCAAGGTCTTCACTACAAAATCTTACAAAACCTTTAGGGCGTTGTCTGCAAATGTTCTGTGTTGGTAGGATGTTCCGTGAAGTTTGCCAAGTTTCTTATCAGCCGAGTCTAAATTTGAATCAAACTCGGTATCAAAACCATTAGGGTGTTGTCTGCAAATGTTTTGTGTTGATAGGCCGCGATGGCAACTAACGAGTAACGACAATAACTATTGCTTCGTTTGTTTAGTATGACTACAGTTCAGCCGATATAAACCCCACTGGAAGTGTAAGTAAGCAAGACCTTAGGGCTTTCCTACGATTGGCAGCAGTTAATCTTCAGTATTCTTCATTGGCTGAGGTTGACCCTATTTGTGCATATGATTGTCTTAGCCAGCTGCTATCAACAAAAATTATACTAGGTATCTGTACTCAAGTATTCTCATTTGACCCTATTCTCGTTTGACGCTATTTCTATTTAAATAGTTGGATGAAGTGGACATGGGGATGACATACGAGGAGTTATCGACATATGGGAGATTAAGGAAAATATTCCAATGCGGTGCTGTTTCAATGTTTCAGGTTGGTCTACAACTGACTTTATTATATTGTTTCCTAAACTAAAATTAGAATTCAAGTTATCCTCTTGCAGAACACTTAAAATATCCTTTTACATGGGTTATGTCTGTATGAGGAAGATGACATTCATTTGTAGTTACTGTTACATGAATTATGTCTGCTTTGTTAAGGAGTTTCCTTTTTATGGAGTGACAATTGATCCAACAACATAATGACACCAAGCCTCACTATCAATGACATATTTTCTAATCTTTCTAATCTTCAAGCGCATTTTCTCCATCTTGATCATGTGATCATTGACGACATCGGCAACATACAACTCCAGCTTCATCTTCTCTTCTTCAATTCTTTTCAATTTTTTTTCAAATACTCATTTTCATTTTCAACTAAATTTAACCTCTTGACAAGAGGGTCGGTTGGAATTTCCGATTCACATACCTCCTAGATAAAAATATCAATGTCAACTTGACGGGCATAATTTTTCATAAACACAAAATGCAACAAATATTTATAAAAGAGAATATAGCACATCGAAATCATAAACCGGACGAGGGCCGACAGAGACGGATATCAAAACCATGCCACTATGTATAACAAACAACGTACGGGTAAGAAAATTATACACGTAACTATATATATATATATATATATATATATATATATATATATATATATATATATATATATATATATATATATATATATCACAAAAACATGATTTTTTATATAAAAAGGATAAGAACAAGAGGCTCATCAAGGTGGTGCCAGCGACGGGACGGTGCGGGCGATCGACGGTGGTTAGAACGGGGACGGGAAGACACTAAGTAAACCACACCTACATATGCAAACTAAGAGTTAATTTGAGCTCAAATTGCATATAAATCAAATAAACTACCACATATAATTACTCCGAAACTAAAACCCACAAATCACTATATTTATAGAGCATTGCAAGAGCTAATCTAGCAATGAGAGATGAAAGGACAAAGTTGCTAACCTTTGTGATCACTTGGATGGATGGGGGGCTTCAAATCTTGAAATTTTTTGGGCAAAATGAAGGATGAGCTCGAGCAAGAGGGGAAGAACAGAGAGGAGAGGAAAGGGAAAGAACAGAGAGTTCGGGCTCGACGAAGGGTTTATATAGGATCATCTTTAGTCCCAGTTGGTGATACAAACCGGGACTAAAGGTGAGCCTCTAGTTTCGGTTGGTGCCACGAACCGGGATTAAAGGGGTTGGTGGGGTCCCAGCCTGACACCAGCCTGCCACCATCTCTTTAGTCTCGATTCGTGACACGAACCGGTACTAGAGGTTCAACACGAACCAGGACTAATGATGTCCGCCCGCATAGCCGTTGGAACCGGCAGTAATGATCACATTAGTGCCGGTTCATTTACAAACCGGGACTAATGTGTCTCACGTAAATTAGTTTTTCTACTAGTGAAACTGAATCTCAAAAATCTCATCTTTAGGTTCTTGAAAATTATAAATAATCACACCTGAATTATTTCTGTGCAAAATGAAAGAATTTGGACGGCTTGATTCAGTGATATGTGTAGAGAAAAGAGAAATAATGGAATCAAGGATATACAGCTAGCCCCGAAAAGAATAACTGTACCAAAAGCAATTTACTATCAAGATGTTCAGGGAGACATTCGTCGAGTTCAGCTGGTCTCGGAGCATCTTCGACAGAGCCTTGAAGAAACTTCCCCAATAATGGTTATTGGGATCTTCAAAATTTGGCGGACATTTTGAAATTTTTTAATTTGTAAAAAGAAAAAACTAAAAAAGGAAAAGGAAAAATATAAAAATAAATAAATGAGAAAACCCAGTGCAAGATGCTTCTAGTGTTTGGGATATCTTCTAGAAGGTTCCTAGAGCAGGAACACTGATCCAATCAAGATGACCAAGAAATCTGGATGACCTAGAAATCCAATGCCATTGTGATAGCTGTGAATAGCCATCTGCTACCTGAAAATAGGGCTTTCCGACATCTATTGGGCTCAAATTAAAAGGAAAACAAGCATCAACTGAGAGGGGCGTTATAAAGGACGGACTTCATGGAGCCGTTTTCCAAAAAGTAAATAATACTCCCTCCATTCCACAATATAGTGCATATAGATTTTTCTGGAAGTTAAACTTTATCAACTTTGACCAAGTTTATAGAGAAAATTGTCTACATTATGAAAATATAACTTATGATGTATCCAATGATGTGCATTTGGTATTTTTCTCTATAAATATGGTCAAAATTTGTAATGTTTGACTTTTGAAAGAATCTATAGGCACTCAATATGGAAGGGAGGAGTAATTGAAAATATATTGTAATGTTTCATCAACTAATTTGATTATCTGCATGCTACAAAAAGCCAAATATTTGGTCAGAAACAACAAAGAAAAAGCCTATTTTAATTGATGTATTTATATTTTCTGTTTACATCAGATTGAACATATATGTTCATGAAATTTTATACGTGTATACTACAAATATATGTGTATACTATAATTGGGCTGATTTTGATCTTTAGCAGACCAAAATTGACAAGAAAACAAAATAAGATTTGAACTGGTACTAGAGAGTAGAGACTATAGCTAGTCCTCCAAGCCGATGAATGTTTTCAGCAGGTCCTTGGCCACGTCTGGGGCGGAGACGAACTCGATGCAGTAATCTTCAAGCTCCTTGCAATGGTGACGGCGCGCGAGCTTCGCAGTGGCCAACAGGTTGTCTTTCGACAAGGACTCGCACAACAAGTTCTCACACATGGCCTTCATTCTCGTCAGCCCAAAGCGGCACGCCGCCGTGAGCATGTCCCCAGTCAGCAACCTAGTGCCATCTCCAGGAAGGAGCTCGTCGGTGTAGATAAAATGGAGCACGGCCTTGAACACCGCAGCCTTCATGTCGTCGACCCGTACCATGGCGGCGGCGTGGTCATCCTCCTTGCTGTTGTTGTTGTTGGTGGCCACCACCGCTTCGTGTAAGGCTGGTGCCCGCGCGGCGATCACGAGCTTGTGCGCGCGGATCTCGCTCTCCTCGACTAGGAAGGCCACGTCCGAGCCATTCTCGCTTGCCAGCAGCTGCTCGAGTTGCGTGGAGATTTCGGAGGGAGGAACGGTGACCATGAATCTGGCGCCAATGGTGCTAGCCCTAGTGTAGGGCTCTTTAGTGACGTCGACTTCGCAGCGTATGGTCAAGGAGCCATCACTTGCCATGTACTTTGATTTCGCATTTTCTATGCCGACACACTTGGGATAACCCCATGTTCTAGCGGTGTTCCCCCCAAAGAGAGTGACAGAGCTGCTCTTCACGGTGAGCGGCCACGTCCCGCTCGGGTCTTGGATCTTGAAGCACCTGGACGCCCTGACGCCGGGGAATCCTTTAGGAAGATCAGATACAAGCGAGAGGAAAACGGAGATGTACTTCCCAGCGTCGTCGGATCTCCCCGATGGGTACACGTCTAGCACCCAGTCATAGCCGCCGACCTTAAAAGGGCTGGAATGGATCTTTTGGCCAACGCCATGACTCCTCTGCACGGCGTTAAAGTTGGGGATCTTGAAGTCGTGCCAGCCGTGCACCTCCTCCGACGCGTTGAACGTCGATGAGCTCTTCTCCGACAGAAGGGAGGAGTTGCGGTCAAGGCCATGCATGGCCATTGCAACTCTCTCTACGATCTCGAGTATCAAAGGGCTGCAGGTTTCCTTGAGCTCCTCGTACTCCTGCGTCGCCATCACGGCCGCGAGCACGTCGGGGTGGGTTGCAATGTGCTCGATGCAGGATTGCTCGAGCTGCCGGCAGCTCTTCCGGCCACGCACCAGCAGCAGCGTCGACATGACGGTCGATGCGTTGAGGTTCTCAGAGAGGATCTTCTCGCACATGAGCCTCAGCCTTTCCAGGTCGTACCGGTCGGCTGCCACGAGCAGGTCGCGTGCCATGGCTTCACAGCGCCTTGCCTTCGAGGGGCGCCGTGCCACGTTTTTGCTTGGTTTGATGGGCATCTCGTCGGTGTAGATGAAGCGAAGCATGGCCCTGAATGTGGAGGCGCTCATGTCATCGATCCTGATGGCGCGCGCCCCCGCGGTGGAAGCGGAACCGTGCCACCTGAACTCGGCGGCGAAGACGGACGAACGCATGGCGAGCACGAGCTTGTGCGCCTTGATCTCGGTCTGCTCCACCAAGAACGTCACGTCCGGTGGTACGCTGCTGGACGCGTCTGGTAGCATAAGTTTTTCGAGATCCTGGGAGACGGTCGGCGATGATGGCACCGCGACGACGAAGCGTTTCGTGCTCTCCGTTTTGGCAACTGGTTTCTCGTCGAGCACGTCGACGGTGCAGAGAATGGTGAGGCAGTCGTCCTCCACGTAGCGCGCCTCATGGCCACGGAACAAATCTGGGAGCGTTAGCTTCCAGCTCTTGCCGGTTTTGGAGAAGACGTTGTGGCCGTCGCTCCGCCACACGGCAGCCGGCCACCGGCCGCGCGGGTCGTCCATGCGGAGGCTGGCCATGGCGACGACGACGTCTCCCTTGCTGTTGCCGGCGGCGACGAGCTCGAGGGTGATTGACGAGAGGTGATCATCGCCTTTCTCACCGAAGTCGCAGAGGAGGGCCCATGTGTGGCCGCCGGCAAGAAAGTCGCCGGACCTGATACGGCCGTTGATCCTCGGCACTCTGTAGCCCACGATGTGGAAGTGGTGCGTCGCTCTGAAAATGGACGACTTATGCGTCGACGCCGTGTTTTGCGGCGTGGAAGCCATGGCGGCCAGATTCATGGTTTGCTAGATCGATCTATATATCCGGGAAGAGGAAGAGGCCAATATCCATATATGGTCGTTGATGATTCGAATCGATCCCAACCGTAAAAGTTTCAATCTCTTTCCAAGTAGCACGCGCATGCTCTTTTTTAGTTCGACGTGAGGGCCGGGGGCCAATGCACAATGGTCACGCAAGAGACGTAGTGACTAAATATATATTTAAAAAATAATAATCAGTTTTTTCTTGCGAATAACAATAATCAGTTCTTAATGATGGATGGATATCAGATTGTACTGCTTCATCAAAGAACAATTTTACTAAAATCAGTCAACTGATTTCGATTTCGCTTTCAAGTCAAACACTGGTCCGTCCAATCCACGTCATGAATCTCAACGCGTTTGTGTCATTTTTGTTAGTCGTGGGTGGGTCTTGTTTCTTAGTTGGGCCTTTTCGTTCGTGTTTTCTTTCTCACCTTCTCTGGACTCCGACCCGTTTTCTCTGGGGCTCACTTTGTCGTTTTGACAATGTCGGGAGGAGGAGAGAGGGGTGGAGACGGTGGAGGTAGGCGACCTGTCGGCGAGCAACGTTTAGGAGGGAGAGGCTGTGGAGGGAGGCAAGCTGCGGGAGGAAGGAGAGGGGAGAAACAGAACTAAACCGACTAGTACAGGTTGTGGTCTGGTTGTGAGGGGAAGTTGACTGTCGTGTACCTGCTGATTAATATGATATCTGTTGTTGCTGCTGTCTTTTCGACACTATATCATATATGGAAGATGCACTAGTACTGATGTTTACCAAACTGGGCTGGTGTGCAGGTGCTTCTGGAATGATGCATCAAAAGCTTTATTGGCGTCGCTTTGCTGCTGGCGGGCTCTTGATAGCTTGTGGTGTGACTGAAGGACGGACGAAGGTCGTGGTGGTGAAGCCCGAGGCCATGATGATGGATGGATTCGTCAAGATTAGTTGTTTTGAGAATTGCTACGTTGTGTTGGTAGGATGGATGCACTGGAGTAGGTCTTGGAAATCATCTATCCTAGTAGTGGTATTGATGGGTGATATAGGATGAAGCAAAGCACACAGGTCATTGTATTTATACTCGCAACAATATTTGATATATAACACAATTGTCTCAATGCTTCTCAAATTTCTAACCATGTGTTATGCTGCCAAAATTTCTGGCTAGAATTCCCACGACTTGTCTAAATTTTGGCCTTCTTTGTGAGGAAACTAAAACTTCAGGGTCTTGACTGCAAAATGTAAGAAAACCTTTAGGGTCTTCTCTGCAAAATTCTCGCACATGGCCGGTGAATGTTTAGCGGTTTGGCGGCGGCGGTCTCCAGGGGAGGCGGCGGCGGCGAGAACGTGTTCCACGGGATGCTGACGGTGGTGAGCAACCCGAGGAAAGACGGCAGCCCTGCCGGAGTATGGACATA
Source organism: Triticum aestivum (assembly GCF_018294505.1). Taxonomy (NCBI): domain Eukaryota; kingdom Viridiplantae; phylum Streptophyta; class Magnoliopsida; order Poales; family Poaceae; genus Triticum; species Triticum aestivum. Next base: position 70,537,731 of record NC_057801.1, read on the forward strand.
TTGTTTAGACGTGTCAGGTGTACATACATTCAAACAGATTGTTCTGAACCCAATGATCTTTCTGAATGTTACAAAGTATTTACATGTAGTTGTCACTCCCTTCAGCTTCAGCTGAGGGTTGAGTTGTCTCAAACAAAAAAAAAAGATGAGGGTTGAGCCCTATATCACAAATATTCTTTGATACTTGCGTTCATTTATTGAAATTTGCCGACGTATTTGAAAACATTATTTTTTATTTTTTTGATCATGTTATAATGCAAATATTTTTTGAATTCATGAATAATTTTTAAAAACACGTTTTTAATTTTTTTGAAATCATAAACCATTTGAAAATTGTGAGCATTTTCCCAATTCTGAACATTGTTTGAAATCACGATTTTTTTGCAAGCTTTTGAAACTTTTTAAAAATTTGCGGACATTTACAAATTATTGTTTGTAAAATAAAAACAAGAAACAGAAAAAACCCAAAATAAAAATTAGAAACTCAATAAAGAAATAATCAGAAAACAAAAAAACCAGTTTAGAATGCTTCTAGAAGGTTCCCAAACCGGTACTAAAACACGGGCTAGAATTCTTCCATGTACCCTAAATGGGCGTCCCACTTGCTCTCGCTGGTGCGCTCGCCTGTGCGTTCTGGTGACAATTAGCTGCAACGAGCGATAAATAGGGTTTGGCGGCATCTACTGGGCTCGTCTTAAAAGAAAAAAAAGCATCTAGTGAGAGCGGCGTTGCAAAGGAGAGGCTCGATGGAGCCTTTTTTTTTTGAAAATATGTTTAGAAGTTTTAAAAAAAGGACATTTTTTGAAATAAATACATATGCATGTTCTTCAAGTATGTATAAAGTTCGATCAACTTTTTTTAGTGGGAAAACCTCTTTTATTAATCAATAACTAGGTTTACAAGGAATAACAAAAGGGTAATGGGAAACCCCGGTCACAAGTGGCACCCTGTTTCTAACTAGAAAGTTTAGCTAAGTTATGTGCCTCTTTGTTCATGTCTCGACCTTCAAACACAAAATCAGAAGTAGTAAACTCATGTGCACTCACACTGGTCTCCCTGATGATAGGTCCGTATCTTCGTTCAGTTCCTCCTTTAATCTCCGAAACAACAGATTTGCAGTCACATGAAATGATAACTCTTTGTAGTGAGAGGTCTAGAGCAAGAGCTGAACCTTCACGACACGCAAGCGCTTCCGACGTCGCGGCCGAATTCGTTAACAACAAAGAAAAAGCCCATTTTAATCTATGTATTTCTTATTTTTTGTTTACATCACATATGAACATATATGTTCATGATTTTCTTTACATGTATACTACAAATATATGTCTAAATATATACTTTTTCCAGATTTTTTGATGTATGGAAAATTTATTTTAGCTGAAAAACTAATAAAGAGCTCTATGGAGCTCGGCCTCTGTTGGCACTTTTCTGCATCTACTGAATTATACTACAGGCTGTTGGGTTGGATCGATGCATGTATGTAATTTGTTATGTGTTGAAATCAGATTGATTAAACAGCAACAAAATTGACCATTAGGATGCTTTTGATCTGACCAAAAATTGAGAAGAAATAAAATAAGATCTTAACAGGTACTAGGGACTATAATAGCTAATCCTGCAAGCCGATGAAAGTTTTCAGCAGTTCCTTGGCCACGTCCGGGGTGGAGACGAACTCGATGCAGTAATCTTCAAGCCCCTTGCAATGGTGATGGCGCGCCAGCTTCACAGTGGCCAACACGTTATCTTTCGTCAAGGACTCGCACAGCAAGTTCTCACACATGGCCTTCATTCTCGTCAGCCCAAACCGGCACGCCGCCGTGAGCATGTCCCCAGCAAGCAACCTGGTGCTATCTCCAGGCAGGAGCTCGTCGGTGTAGATAAAATGGAGCACGGCCTTGAACACCGCAGCCTTCATGTCGTCGACCCGTACCACGGCAGCGGCGTGATCCTCCTCCTTGTTCTTGGTGGCCACCGCCGCCGCTTCGTGTAAGGCTGGTGCCCGCGCGGCGATCACGAGCCTGTGCGCACGGATCTCGTTTGCCTCGACTAGGAAGCTCACGTCCGAGCCATTCTCGCTTGCGAGCAGCTGCTCGAGTTGCGTGGAGATTTGGGAGGGCGGCACGATTACAGTGACTCCAACGCGAGTGGTGCTAGTCCGACTAGCAGTGTAGGGTTCCTTAGTGACATCGACTTCAGTACTTCACAGCGTATGGTTAAGGAGCCATCATTTGCCAGGTACTTGGATTTCGCATCTTCCACGCGGATAAACGTGTTGTACCCCAATGCCATAGAGTTGCTAGTATGGTTGGTTGAGCTGCGACCCACCTTGAACGGCGACGACGGCCGGCTGGGGTCTTGGATCTTGAAGCACATGGCGGTCTTCACGCCGGCGGTTTGTACAGGAGGAGGATCAGACACCAGCTCGAGGAAGACGGAGATGTACTCGTCGTCTTGTTCCACCACGGTGGCATTCCCCGACGGGTACAACCTTATCTTCCAGTCGTGGCCACCGACCTTGAAAATGCCAGAATATATTGGTTGGCCAAGGCCATGGCTCCTCTGAACGGCCTTGAAGTTTGGGATCTTGAACTCGTGCGCGCCACACGCCACCTCCGACACGTAATACGTGGACGTGGAACAGCTCTTGTCTGCTGGCCGCGGGCAGTTGATGCCGTCGGAGGAGGAGCGGTTGCGGTCCAAGCTATGCATGGCTACTCTGTCCATGACCTCGAGTATTATAGAAGAGCTGGAGTTTTCCTTGAGCTTCTGGTACCCCTCCGTCCCCTTCACGGCGGCGTACACATCTGGATGGGATGCAATATACTCAATGCAGGATTCCTCGAGCTGCCGGCAGCTGTGCCGGCCGCGTACCAGCAGCAACGTCGACATGACGGTTGCTACGTTGAGGCTCTCAGTCAGGATCTTCTCGCACATGAGCCTCAGCCTCTCCAGGCCGTACCTGTCGGCGGCCACTAGCAGGTCGCGCGCCATGGTTTCACGGCGCCTCGACGCGTACTTCTCTTTGCAGGCGCGCCGCGGCCGTGGCATATCGTTGCTGTTTGGTTTGATGGGCATCTCGTCGGTGTAGATGAAGCGGAGCATGGCCTTGAAGGTGGAGACGCTCATGTCGTCGATCCTGACGACGCACGGCCCCACGGTGGTGGTGGTGCTGTGCAAGTCCAACTCCGCGATCAAGACCGGCGACCGCACGGCGAGCACGAGCTTGTGCGCCTTGATCTCGCTCTGCTCCACCACGAACGTCACGTCCGGTGGCACGCAGCCGGGAGTCATCTCGGCGTCCGTCGGCATAAGCTTGGCGAGATCTTGAGAGACGGTGGGCGACGACGGCACAACGGATACCGAGCGGTCCTTGTTCTTGAGGGTGGCGGCGAGCTCCTCCTTGAGGACGTCGACGGCACAAAGGATGGTGAGGCGGTCGTTCTCCACGTAGCGCGCCTCATGTTCGCGGAACGAATTTGGCACCGTCAGCTTCCAGCTGTTGCCGGTCTTGGAGAAGACGTTGGGGTCGTCGCTCCTCCACAGGGCAGCCGGCCACCGGCCGCGCGGGTCGTCGATGCGGAGGCTGACCATTGCGACGACGTTGGCCTTGCTGTTGCCGACCATCTGGAGGGTGATGGACGCGAGGTGACCATCTCCTTGGTCACCGAATTCGCAGGCGAGAGCCCAGGTGTGGCCGCCCGCATGGAAGTCGCCGGACCTGATGGGGCTGCTGACCTTGCGCACGCCGTAGCCGACGATCTGAAACTGGTGCGTGCCTCCGACAAGCGCTGATCTGTGCGTCGACGACGTGTTTTCCGGCGCTGACACCATCGCTAGGTTTTGGACTCTTGGTCGGCTCCGAGTCCTAGATCGATCGATCAGCCGTACGTACGTAGCAGTTAACTCTAGCTATATATGGCACTCCGCGAAAAAACCCCCCCAAAACTTCACCTATGTTATTGCAGGTTGTGATTTTTTCCCAAACGAACAGATAAATCCAGGAGTCCTCCCACTTTTTGATCTGAGCAACGCAAAGTGTGAGTGCGTGGAAAAAAGTTTGGGACCTAGATTGCCTGGCTAAAGTCAGAATCTTCACTTGGAAAACGCCGCATGGTATCCTACACTAGTAGAAAACATGACTTACATTCGGGCCAGATAAGTTCATTAGTCCCGGTTCAGTCACGAACTGGGACCCATGGGCCCATCTCGTCGCCGGCACCACCGTGGTGAGCCTCTTATTCTTATCTTCTTTCTGAAAGGAAAAAAATAATTCTTACTTGTATGTTTAGATAGATACTTGTATAATTTTCTTACTTTTATTATTGCTTCTTATTATTTAGTGCGATAGTTTTGGTATCCGCCCCCGTCGTCCCTCGTCCTGTCTATGATTCGGATGTGGTATATATTATCTTTATACCTATTTGGTTCATTTATTGTTTGTGATAATTATGCCGACCAACGTGACGTAGATTTTATTTATCTAGGAGATATGTGAACCGGAAATTCCAACTGACCCTATTGTCGAGAGGTTAGATTTAGTTGAAGAAGAAAACAATTTCTTGAAGGAAAAAATAAAAAAAAATTAAGGAGGAGAGATGATATTGGAGTTGCATGTTGCAGATGTCATCGATGATCACAAGATCAAAATGGATGCAATGCGCTTGAAGATTAGAAATATTAGAAAACATGCCATTCATACCAAGGCTTGGTATCATTATGCCGTTGGATCAATTGTTACCTTGGTTGTGATTATAATACGGTGATGCTGCAATGGGGGAAGCTGTTGAAGATCAAGAGGAACCAGACGATGTGTCCGATGATGATCTCCGCCGGGTCATTGTTGATGCAAGGAGTTAGTGCGAAAGTGAAAAGGAGAAGGTGAAGTTCGATCGCATGCTAGAGGATCACAAAAAAGGTTTGTACCCCAATTGCGAAGATGGCAACACAAAGCTCGGTTCCGTACTAGAATTGCTGCAGTGGAAGGCAGAGAATGGTGTGCCTGACAAAGGATTTGAGAAGCTACTAAAAATATTGAAGAAGAAGTTTCCAAAGGATAACAAATTGCCCGACAGTACGTATGCAGCAAAGAAGGTTGTTTGCCCTCTAGAATTGAAGGTGCAGAAGATACATGCATGCACTAATGACCGCATCCTGTACCGTGGTGCATACGAGGATTTGAACGCATGCCTGGTATGCGGTGCATTGCAGTATAAGATCAGACGAGATGACCCTGGTGATGTTGACGACGAGCGCCCCCGGAAGAGGGTTCCTACCAAGGTGATGTGGTATGCTCCTATAATACCATGGTTGAAACGCCTGTCCAGAAACAAAGAGCATGCCAAGTTGATGCGATGGCACAGAGATGACCGTAAGAAAGACGGGAAGTTGAGAGCACCCGCTGACGGGTCGCAGTGGAGAAAAATCGAGAAAAAGTTCTGGGAGGAGTTTGGAGGTGACACAAGGAACGCATGGTTTGGTTTAAGTGCGGATGGTATTAATCCTTTCGGGGAGCAGAGTAGCAATCACAGCACCTGACCCGTGACTCTATGTATCTATAATCTTCCGTCTTGGCTATGCATGAAGCGGAAGTTCATTATGATGCCAGTTCTCATCCAAGGCCCTAAGCAACCCGGCAACGACATTGATGTGCACCTAAGGCCATTAGTTGAAGAACTTTTACAGCTGTGGATTGGAAATGGTGTACGTGCGTGGGATGAGCACAAACAGGAGGAATTTGACCTGCATGCGTTGTTGTTTGTCACCATCAATGATTGGCTTGCTCTCAGTAACCTTTCAGGACAGACAAACAAGGGATACCACGCATGCACACACTGTTTAGATGACACCCAAAGTATATACCTAGACAAATGCAGGAAGAATGTTTACCTGGGGCAGCGTTGATTCCTTCCGACAAACCATCAATGTCGAAAGAAAGTGTTGTAGGGTGGAACCCTAGAGGGAGATCTTTCACGAATTGGAGGAGAAATCCCCAAGAACAAGAAGAACACAAAGGGGAAAAACAAGAGGAACACTCAAATTGACTTGATCCAATCACACATGTGCGAGATCCAATCACACAAAGAGAGATACAAAGGTCCAAATCCAACACAAGAAGATACAAGAGGAAACTAGTTCATCCCAATCCTATGAGGAGAGAGGTCTTGATGATCTTATGATGGGGATCTTTCCCTAGATGGGGTCTTGATATCCACAAGTGGATCTTCTCTCTTAGGAGGTCATGATCTCCATGAGGAGGAAGATGAGCAAAGCTCTCTCTTTGTCTATCCAATGCTTTGCTATCCCCTCTAATGAGATATGGAAGGGGTATATATAGCCTAGGGACGAAATAGAGGGGAGAGGGGGATAGAAGGGTCAAAAACCCCAACTTGCACGCAGGAATTCTCGGATGGGTCCGGGCACCCGGGGTAAAGTGGCCCGGGCACCCGGGGATGGTGCGGCTGTAGGTGGCTAGGCACCCGGGGCCGAAGGGCCGGGCACCCGGGCTGGTCAGGGCCGGCTGTAGGTGGCCCGGGCACCCCGGGGCGCGCCAGGCGGCTGGAGGCATGGGCGGGGCACCCGGGGAGGCCAAGGCCCGGGCACCCGGGCAGGGTTGGCGACACCAGGAGGCGGGTCAGGCACCCGGGGCTCCAAGGCCGGGCACCCGGGGCAGGCCAGGGGGGTGCGGGCACCAGGTCCCTCCAAGGTCGGGCACCCGGGGCCAGCAGGGGCCGCGCCCAGGTCAGGGCCGGGCACCCGGGGCCAGAGTGGCCGGGCACCCAGGGTAGCCAGGGGCTCCGCCGGCTGTAGGTGAGGGCCGGGGTGGTCCGGTACCTCCTTTGCTTCGTGCGTCTCACGCGTCCTTCTTCCTTCTCCTCCTCCGTAGGTCTCCGGTGAACTTGGTGATTCCTCTGTGCTTCCTCGCGACGATCTCCGAAGTACCTAAGAATGCACAACGTGTCTCTTTGAGGTAGAATCCCATTCTCAAGTGAATCCGGACGGAACTCGGAGAGGAAAGAGTTAACCTCGGTTTTGACGGTGCGTGCACGTGCTCTTGTCATTGGTCCATGAGGTGCTTGACCAATTGTAGTAGAGCCCATGGGGATGAGCGAGGGATGCTCAGCATCATCTCCCCCCCTGGGAGAGATCCGTCCACAGATCGTGATCTTCATCACCATGGAAAGAGAGGGCGTCGCCGTGTAGAAGTGGACAACCACCAAGCACCCACCGTCTTCAAGATCGAAATGGGCACTCTCCAATGTCGCACTGTCTCGTGATTTCTTCAAAAGGAACAAGTACAACAAACACTTGGAAAAACAAATGTGGTTAGCATGAGTGCAAAACCAAGCATTCAAGAGGTGACTCACCAAACAAGTGTCGTCATCAAGTGTAGCATATGGTGTGACAAGGGATTGTGACATGTCATTTAAGCGCATAAATTGAGCAAAATCAAGGACATCATGGAAACGAGCATATAAATGGGAGGTAGCGATGCAAATATGTGTGTCAAGAGAATAAGCATCTACCTCAAGATCATAGCAAACATGCATAAAGCGGTCGACAAATGGTCGATGGTAAGCATAAGAATCATTCACAACACCAAAGAAGAAGATATGTCTAAACACATGCATCAAGTGCAAGATAATCCAAGCATAATGTGCATATATAAGGTGTAGTGAAAATAGAGTGGCACTCAACACGATAGCAAGAGCAATTGTTCATCATGTGTGAGGCAATCAAATCAATCATGTGACAATCAATGGGACATGGCATATGTGAAAGAATGGCATTGTTGCAACCAAGCATGTGATAGGAGCAAGTAATCCAAGAATTTGGATGCAACACACAAGTCATATATATCATGATGCATGGAAGTGTGAAAATGGCAAGTCAAAGCAAGATCTCTAACAAGTGCGCAATCAAGTGGTCCAAGCTGACCAATAAGTCTCAAGGTGCAAGCAACACAAGTATTATGATCCTCAATATCCATGCTCAAGAAAGATGTCACCTTGAAGGCGTGTCCTTGTGCATTCTTCACAATGCCGAAACACAAGCAAGTGCGATGTAGAAGCGTCATGATCAAAGGTCGTTCGCTCTCAAGATCTCAAATGGTCAACTCACGTGAAGTGGAAGTCGAGTCGAAATCCAAGTATCCTACACATGCACACAACAAAACAAAGAACGTATGCGCATGGTAGAGAAACACATCATCCATCATGATGGTTCTCTTCTCTTTCACATAACCATTAGAATCACAAGTGCATGAATAATAAGATGCAACAATGGCTATATTCATGACACTAGGTATATGGTGCAAATAGCTAAGACAAGCATGCTTCACAAGAAATATGTCAAAAGCTCCAAATATATTCGAGAATGCTATGGTGGCAATCTCATTGTACAGACTAAAAGCATTGTTGCACTCAATATATGGCAAATTATTTAGCATGAGAGAGGCAACACATGGAGATATATGATAAGAAGCAATAACAATCATGTGCAAAGCATGTAGATGGTTGTCATCAACCGTATAAAGTGAGCAAGTATGAATCAAGGGTGATGCAACATAAGCAAGCATATCAATCATGTCGTGCAAACTAGTGGAGCAAAGATGCAACACACTAGAATAAATCATGGCAATCATGTCATGTGTGCAAATAATAGGCATAGACAATGCACATGACATATTGCAAGAACGAACAGAAAGCAAGATCATAGTATCATCATAGGAATGGGTCATAGATGGAACATGGCCATAACAAGCAATATCTCCACCAAGCTTGCAAATACACATACAAGTACTAGAATCAATCATCATGTGTAATGCAAAGCATGAGTCAGAAATGCATGGCAAAGGCATAGGAAAGATCATATCATGCAAAGTGAACATGGCAATATGTGCATATAATAGGTAATGGACAATAACCCATAGCCAAGTGAGTGCCATGTAGAAGAAATGCGCGAAGTCTTTGCGCAAAGAGAGCGGTGTGAAAGACAATCCATGGGATCCCAAGTCATCATTGCTCTCTAGAGCTCGTTTTGTCAACTCCTGGGATTGCGAGGTTGACAAGTATTCATGGGTACCTACACAAAAGAGACAAAAACCAAAGCAAGTGTGTGCGTGGTAAATGTACACATCATCCATCATGATGTGTATGTGCACGTGTGAGTTAGTACAAGATAAGCATCGCTCAAAGAAATTTGATGCATGGTATAAGAACATGTCATCCATCATGAAAGAATAGTTATTATGTATAACATGATGGTGATGCGAATCTAGCATGCAAGTATATGGCACATCAGTAGCATTTTCATTCATGGGGAGCATATGGTGCACACAAGTATTGGGATCATGGAAAGGGTAGGATGGATCAAAATCTCCTAAAATGTATGAGGAAACTATGGGGGTGTCCTCATGAGCAATAGTGGAAACATCATATGGAGAAAATGGAGAACATCCAAAACAATGCATATCCGAAGCTAGGTGGTCATGGCATGGCATATGAGATAAATGATGCAAAGGAAGCACATAAATATCATCACAAGAAAAACAAATGCCAATAACCAAGGGCTTGTCATCTATGCCATATGTGCAAATTGGGTTAATTTTAATGGCATATGCATAGTCACTACGATGAGATTGCAAATATGACATATTGTTGATCTCATGCATAGCATATGACAAGTCAAGTGGATTGTCAAACATGATGTTTCCAAGAGAATTATACAAGAAATCCTATGTAACATGGCATCACAACTAACAGACTCCACATGGCAATCATCAAACTCATCATAAATGGGTAAATCATCGCATGGGGAAGTCGCACTAGCATGAAGCATGACAATAGGTGGATCAACATCATGCAAGCAATCAATGTCAAGAATGTCCACTAGTGGGACTAGAGCATCACCTTCACCTATGTTAACTTGTGCATTCCACTCAAGTGGTGTAGGTGAGGTGGCAAAGACCAAATGGTGGTCATCATCATCCACTTGATGGAACCATGTGGGGGGTGCATCATATTCCACCATGGCCATCGTCTTGTCCAAAGGGAGGACGAAGTCGTCGAGGATCGGTGCGTCATCATATATGGGACCTAGCACCAAAGGAGAAGACACAATAGAGGTAGATGTTAAGTCGTTAGAAATCATAGTGGCCTCACATGCCCTATCAACTACCTCACTCTCTCTATGTGGTGGTGGCTCACTCGGTCCCTCAAGGTAGGTGCACTCAATGTCACATATGGTGGAGTCACTCAAATCACTCAAGTGGTGGTGGTGGTGGCTCTCCTCACATGGGAATTGTGGCAACTCATCATATATGGGGCTAGTGGTGAAGTCACTCTCACTCTCAATATGGTGGCACAAGTCACTCAAGTCATCATACGTCGCCGTGGTCGAAGGGAAAATCCCATGCTCAACCATCTCGTCGTCGTTGCCATGGATGAAGGCCAAAGACGGAACATCATCGCTCTCCTCCATGACCGAAGGGAAAATCCCATGCTTGATCATCTCGTCGCCGTCATCGTAGATGAAGGCCGATGTAGGCGTACTCGTTGAAGGTAGGCGAAGATGCCATACGTTCAAAGGCGAAGATGCCTTGATAACACTTGGCAAAGATGCCTAAGTGGTGGTAGTAGCCATAGCTTCCTCTCGGGGTGACGGTGTTGTTGTAGTCGATGGTTCTCTTCGTCGCCATACACCTTGGGCTTGCAGTCGTCTCAAAGATGATGATGGTGCCACATGGTACTTCCATCTTGTGGCCCCTCTGAAGACTTGCGACTTGAGCGTCTCCACCTTGAAGATGACGAAGAGGAAGAAGACTTGTAGTTGGCCCACACGTGTCAGATGTCATCCAATTGTGCATCCAACGTGGTGACGATGTAGTGCCTTGTCCGTGCTTCGCATTGGTGAATGTCGATGGTGAGTCGCTCAATGCCTCACATTGCTCGTTGTTGTCCGAAGATGGGCATTTTGGTGATGTAGTTGTTCGCGCCATTGTTGTCGTGGAAGAACGGAGATGAAATGCCTTGCCTATCCATCACAAGACTCGAGCAAATGTGAGTGGAAGAAAGGAAAGAACTAGACCAATGTACCTTATCCAATGTTGAAGATGGATCAGTGATCACTCAATAATGTATCAAGGAAATAGCACAATTGGTACCGAATCTTGTCAATTCTCACACCTACACAATTAAGGCTTATGGTGGAGGTCGGTGAGGATAGTGGCACAAAAATTTGATGCAAAATGTTAGCAAGAGTCAATAATGTTGGAAAAGATTCACAAATTCGCAAGTGAAACAAGTAGAACAATAGCAATATGGGGCACATGGAAACACACACACGGATAGATAAATGGGGTCGTGCAACCAAGGAATGAGCACAAAATGTGGAATCCACGGAAAACGCTCGTGTTGCACAACTCAAGAGAGACACTAGCACGATTGCTCAATAGGCGGATACGACACTTGTGCACAACCTATAGGATAAAAATGTATGATCTTTCTATCCCAAGTATGCTATGTGTATGATGTTCCCGATGTTCTTCTCAAGGTGATCCAAGATGATCGGATATGACAATCTTATGTGCAATGTGGTATGATGCTATGGCTCTTGCTTACAAGCTTCTTTGCTCTCTTTTTTTTGCTTAAAAGCTTATTCTTTTTTTTTGATATGGCCACTTATGCGAAATGCACAAACCAAGATAGCAAATGTGTATATGCGGGAACAATCTTGTGACACAAGGGATGATATGATGATACCAAGATGATACCAATATGATATGGTATGTATGCAATGGAAGGTACGGGTCACTAATGTGCACAAGTAACGTTGCCGGCAATACTCAATGGCTAGTCTCGATAGGCAAGTGACGCAAAATGGGCTAAGGTGTTAACAATGTAATGACAAGAATGTACAATGAAGGGATACCACGATACCAAGGTGATATGGAGGTGACCGTTCTTGCTTATGGTTAGGTTGTCAAAATGGTAAAGCGGTCGATGTCGAATCCTTGTCGAAGGTGAGCGGTGGTGTTGTCGATGTCGAACCATTCCTAGTTAGCTGAAACACCCTAGGAAACGGAGAAACCGCAAACTCAAAATCTCAAAGGAAAATGTCAAATGGTGGTAGCGGAATGCGTTGGTGGTTCTGGAGTTAGCAATGCGTAAATGGTGGTGGTGGTTGATGACAAAGCAACCGACCCTAAGTAGCCGAAACACCTTAGGAGACTCAAGTCACCGCTCAAGCAACCACAAATGCTAAATGGAGCAAAATGGGTAAAGTTGCAGAAAGCGATGGTGGTATGGTGGAAGATATGGTGGAGGGCCTATGAAAAGATGCCAAAATGCCAAATTTTGGATGGAGTCAAATGGTGTTGCAACCTATCTAGATGGATGGGGATGTCAATAGCTACTAAACGAGCTAAAGAATGTCAAAATTGGACTCCGAGAGCAAAATTTATGGCCGAAACGGTTTTTGTTGGTGAGCTGAAACTGGGAGGTGCAGGTGCCCGGGGGTTGGAGGTGCGGTCACCCGGGGTGGTCAGCGACGAACAGCCCGGGGGTGCGGGTGCCCGGGGCTCGGGGTGCGGCCACCCGGGGGGGAGGGGGGGTCAGAGGGGATGCACGGGGGGGGGGGGGGGTCCGGGTGCCCGGGGTGTGAGGTCTGGGTGCCCGGGGGTCACGGATTTGGGCAGAAATTCGTGAGAAAATGGGAGAAATTGGTGGATTTCGTGGAGAGAAAGGTGGAGATGGATGGGGGGAATGCTAGATCCACTTGAAACCAAGCAAATCCATAGATCAAATCCAATAAAACCTCATCAAACCAACAAGTCACAAATTTTTTTGGGGCTATATTTGGTGGGAAATTTTCGAAATTGGGGGAGAACACAACAAAATTAGGCTGGAGAACAAGAAGGGGGGATCTAGTTTCATGAGAAACCATGGCTCATGATACCAAGATGTTGTAGGGTGGAACCCTAGAGGGAGATCTTTCATGAATTGGAGGGGAAATCCCCAAGAACAAGAAGAACACAAAGGGGGAAAACAAGAGGAACACTCAAATTGACTTGATCCAATCACACATGTGCTAGATCCAATCACACAAAGAGAGATACAAAGGTCCAAATCCAACACAATAAGATACAAGATGAAGTTAGTTCATCCCAATCCTATGAGGAGAGAGGTCTTGATGATCCTATGATGGGGATCCTTCCCTAGATGGGGTCTTGATATCCACAAGAGGATCTTCTCGCTTAGGAGGTCATGATCTCCATGAGGAGGAAGATGAGAAAAGCTTTCTCTTTGTCTATCCAATACTTTGGTATCCCCTCTAATGATCTAGGGAAGGGGTATATATAGCCTAGGGACGAAATAGAGGGGAGAGGGGGATACAAGGGTCAAAAACCCCAACTTGCACGCAGGCATTCTCGGACGGGTCTGGGCACCCGGGGTAAAGTGGCCCGGGCACCCGGGGATGGTGCGGCTGTAGGTGGCCGGGCACCCGGGGCAGAAGGGCCGGACATCCGGGCTGGTCAGGGCCGGCTGTAGGTGGCCCGGGCACACGGGGGTTCCAAGCCCAGCCGGCTGGAGGCATGGGCCGGGCACCCGGGCAGGCCAAAGCCCGGGCATCCGGGCGGGGTTGGCAGCACCAGGAGGCAGGCCGGGCACCCGGGGCTCCAAGGCGGGCACCTGGCCCCTCCAAGGTCGGGCACCCGGGGCCAGCAGGGGCCACGCCCAGGTCAGGGCCGGGCACCAGGGGCCAGAGTGGACGGGCACCCGGGGTAGCCAGGGGCTCCGCCGTTTGTAGGTGAGGGCCAGGGTGGTCCGGTACCTCCTTTGCTTCGTGCTTCTCACGTGTCCTTCTTCCTTCTCCTCCTCCGTAGGTCTCCGGTGAACTTGGTGATTCCTCCGTGCTTCCTCGTGACGACCTCGCGAGTACCTAAGAATGCACAACGTGTCTCTTTGAGGTAGAATCCCATTCTCAAGTGAATCCGGACGAAACTCGGAGAGGAAAGAGTTAACCTCGGTTTTGACGGTGCATGCACATGCTCTTGTCATTGGTCCATGAGTTGCTTGACGAGTTGTAATAGAGTCCATGGGGATGAGCGAGGGATGCTCCGCATCAGAAAGGCAAGCACTTCAAGGCGAGGAAGATCACAGGAAGAAGCCTTCCATGCATACCAGTGATCATGTACTTGCTATGGTCAATGATTTAAAAGTGATCTTCGGACAGGGTCCCGGCGGACTATCTGTTTCGAATGACGCTTGTAAGTGCATCTAGTGCCCCTTAGTGATTTTGGTGTATTGAAAACTTATAGGTTAAGGGACTAATGTGTTTGTGAGTGTACACAGGTCTATAAGTCTATGAGGAGTTTGATATTTACAGGGAAAGTCGACCCCTAAAAATGAATATCTTGGACTGAAGATTTTGGTATTTCTGAAGACTTTCATGAAGACTTTGAAAGTGAAGAAATTGGTGTAACCATGAAGAGTTGATATTCATGCGAGGAATATGAAGCTTGAAGACTTTTGTTTTCATAGTTTTGTTTTTCTCTTTCTTGAGTCATAGGAAACACCGTACTGTTAAAGGGGGTCGAGGAAATACTAAGGAAAAATTTCCATGTGATGCTCAACTCAAAATCCTACACCTACCAAACCCTTCGAGTGAAGCCCTTGGAAATCTCATACAGTTCAGTCCATTTCTTCAGTGACAGAGACGAAGTTCTTCTGGTCGCTGAGGAATTTGTTCTGACTGAGGAGTTAGGAATTCGCCAGTGCAGATTGCCTACACAGTGAGGAACATGATAGCCCTGAGGAATTTGAGAGTCAAATTTCCGACCGTTGCTGTGCTGCGCGCCAGCTGTCCCAAAATATCTTATCCACCTAACGGTCATATCAGGCAAGGGCATTTATGTCTTATCATTCAGGCTGCTCCCTAGGCTATAAATAGCCGCCCCCTACAACCACTAGCTGGTTGGCTGCTCTGAGAGAAACTAACACTTGTCATTTGAGAGCAACCCATCCTCCGAGGACATTGAGCGAAAATCATCGAGTGAGGAAAAACCCCAAACCCAAACACCTACAAACCCAAAGTGATTGAGCATCACTGAAGAGATTGATCCTGCGTGGATCCGACGCTTGTTACCTTTGAAGACTGTGCTTCTTCCAGACGGTTAGGCGTCATGGTCTAGAGCATCCAAGAGGAATTGTGGATCACCGAGTGACCGAGTCTGTGAAGGTTTGGAAGTCGCCTCAAGACTTACCACGAGTGATTGGACGAGGTCTGTGTGACCTTAGTTCAAGGAGAATACGGTGAGGACTTGGTGTCCTGAGCTGCGTGCTCAGCGACTGGGTGTCCGGGACTGTGTGTCCTCGATTTTAAATACTCAGCCGCTCCAACCAGATGTACAACTGAGACAGCAGTTGGAACTGGTCTACCAAATCATTGTCTTCACCAACCTTACTGGTTCTATTTCCTCAACTGTTTCATTTCCTCATTACTGTGTTGAGTGATTGTTCATATATGTGTTTGAAGACTTTGACTGAAGACTTTCTCAATTTCTTCAGTTCAATTTCTTCAGTATGTTTGTCTTCATCTTGTGTTATCCTGTGTTTACGCTTCCTGTACTCTGTGCTTGTCTTCATTTCATCATGATGACTATGTTTGTATCCTGTTATGCTTACTTCTGAGTACTTATTCCGCTGCTAGTAGTTCTTCGCTAAGGAATTTCCTCACCGGATAATTCCTAAGTGAAGAATTCATAAAAATCGCCTATTCACCCCCCTCTAGTCGATATAACGCACTTTCAATTGGTATCAGAGCAAGGTACTCCCTTGTTCTGTGTGATTTTGGTTTAACCACTTGGAGTTTTAGTTATGTCGACCACAAGTATGATCAAGGTCTCCGCTGGGTGTCCTACCTTCGATGGCACGGACTACCCCCACTGGAAGAATAAGATGCGAATGCATCTTGAAGCAATTGACAATGATCTCTGGTACGTTGTGGAAAATGGTGTTCCCTCCGTCATTCCTTCTCTGAATGCTGCTGATGTGAAGAGATTCAAGCAACTCGATTCTCAAGCGAAGAATATCATATGTGGTCATCTGAGTAAAGGGCAATATGGTAGAGTGAGTGCTTTGGAAACTGCTAAGCTTATCTGGGATAGGCTCTCCAAAGTAAACGAAGGAGTCTCAACTCAATATGACTCTCGTGTTGACGTTCTTCGCAATCTCTTCGACCGCTTCAAAGACTCGACAATGAAAATGTTCAGCAAACCTTCGATCGCCTCACTGACATCTCAAATGAGCTTCAAGCGCTTGGCGCCACTGACATCACCGACCATGAGGTGGTGAAGAAATTGCTGAGATCGCTAGATTCCTCATTTGATACTCTGGCACTGATGATTCAAGAGCGAGCTGATTACAGGTCACTAGATCCAGCTGATATCCTCGAGAGGCTAAATACTCATGAGTTCCAGCTTGCTGAAAAGGGAGATCTCTATGGTTCAAGCTATGGCAAAACACCTGCCCTGAAGGCCAAGGCTGTGTCTGAATCTGAATGTGAAGACTCTGGTAGTAGCCTCGGTGATCCTGAAGAATTGAGGCAGGAGCTAGCACTGCTCGTGAAGAAGTTCCAGAAGTTCTCAAGACGTGGTCGGTTTGGAAAATCCTCAAGAAGCAGTGATTCCTCATCAAGTGACTATAAGAGAAGACTTTGCCACAAATGCAAGAAACCTGGTCACTATATTCAGGATTGTACTCAATGGGAAAAGGAATTAAAGAAGAAGAAATACAAGGATTATAGTTCTGATGACGCTAAGAAGAAGAAGAAATCTTCAAAATCTTCATCATCAAAATCCTCGAAGTCTTCATCTCACAAGAAGAGCAGCTCCAAGAAGGCTCGGGCATTCATTGGCAAGGAAATGGACTCTGAAGCTGAATCTGAGGAACATGAGGAAGAGGAGGCATCTGAGGAGTCCGAGTCTGGTGTGGCGAGTCTGGCTCTCGCTACTACTTTCGTCAGCAAGTCTATCTTCAACCTTGAAGAAATTGACTGCACCAACAAGGCTGACGAAGACAATGATGACTACGCTCCCACCTATTGCTTCATGGCAAAGGGTGCTAAGGTAACAAAATATCCCTCCTCTGAATCTAGTGAGGATGAATCTGATGAAAATCTTAAGCCTAGTTACTCTAAACTTGCTAAGATTGCTGTGAAACAACAGAAGGCTATTGAAAAACTTCAAATCATGCTAGACAAAAGTGATGATATGTTGGGTGATGAAATGGACCGCACTAAAGACTTAACTGAAAATCTTCAGAAACTTCAGTCTAAGTTTGACAACCTTCAAAGTAATCATAAAACTCTCTTATCCGATCACGAGAAGCTTTCCTATGAATTTCTTCAAAGGAAGAAAGATCTTGAGAAGCTAAGAGTGAGTTATGAAGATCTTCAGAAGGAGCGCGATTCATTACTTGCTCAACAAATCAGCGCTTCTCAGGAAGAATTTATTCCACCATGCTTAAAGTGCATTGAACGTGAATCTGCTAATTCATCACCTGAATGTTCAAATGCTTCAATTGTTACAAATTCTTCACCTGCCTCTGCTATCACTAATTCCTCATCTGAGGACATTGCTAGTATCACTAACGATGCAGGGCTGAAGGAATTGTGCACGACAGGCATGTACAAAAGCCTCAAAGGGCATCAGATTCTTTGTGATGTGCTCTGTCAGTGTCAAAACCGGCGGATCTCGAGTAGGGGGTCCCGAACTGTGCGTCTAGGCGGATGGTAACAGGAGACAAGGGACACAATGTTTTTACCCAGGTTCGGGCCCTCTCGATGGAGGTAAAACGCTACTCCTGCTTGATTAATATTGATGATATGGGTAGTACAAGAGTAGATCTACCGCAAGATCGGAGTGGCTAAACCCTAGAAGCTAGCCTATGGTATGATTGTTGTTCATCCTACGGACTAAAACTCTCTGGTTTATATAGACACCGGAGAGGGCTAGGGTTACACAGAGTCGGTTACAATGGGAGGAGATCTTCATATCGTATCGCCAAGCTTGCCTTCCACGCCAAGGAAAGTCCCATCCGGACACGGGACGGAGTCTTCAATCTTGTATCTTCTTAGTCCGGGAGTCCGGCCAAAGGTCTTAGTCCGGCCATCCGGACACCCCCTAATCCAGGACTCCCTCAGTAGCCCCTGAACCAGGCTTCAATGAGGATGAGTCCAGCGCGCAAGTTGTCTTCGGCATTGCAAGGCGGGTTCTCCTGCAAATTCTCTGTATCCATCGAAGAGTGTCCGGCTTCTAGTGCGCGCTGTCCTCCTCGGCTTCTGTGCCCCATAATGACCATCTTCCACGCGTTAAACGAATGCGAAAAGCCAGGGGGTTTTCTTTTCACTTACCCCCCCGGTTGCGTTAATGAGCCGCCCATAAAAGAGATGGGGATTTAGATCCAATTCGCACCATCTTCCCTCCGCGAGTCTTCATCAGAGCGCCTCTGACAGAGATCCATTCCATCATGGCCAGTTGGTGCCGCTCCTCCTCTCGCCCCTCCAGCCCTCGGCCCGGAGATTGGGGGCGATGTTCTGTCCCGCATAGCAAGTTAGTAGTGCTTCAGTCCAAGGGGCTTCTCCCCCCAGCATATATGGTCCTAGTTCGAGCCGGGATTGCTGCCTATAGCGGCGGAGAGCAGGCGGAGGGCATTCCAAATCCCTCTCAAGGAGAGCGGGTATGCTTAGTCCCTTATTTGATGAGAGGACTAGGATTTCCAATTCATCCATTCCTCCGAGGGTTGCTGGAGTTCTATGGCCTCCAGCTACATAACCTCACGCCCGCCTCCATTTTGCACATCGCGGGCTTCGTGGCCCTCTGCGAGCTGTTCTTGGGTGTTGAGGCCCATTTCGCGCTGTGGAAGAGGTTGTTTTGCCTTGTGCCCCGTTCTCAGGAGGGGTCTATTTATCAGGTGGGCGGAGCCGAACTATGGCGCATCGCCGGGACCGTATATCTATCCGGCACCCTAAAGAGGGCATCCGAAGACTGGCCCTCGGAGTGGTTTTATATAGATGATGTCCCCCTGCCAGACCCTGTACGGATCGGCCTCCCCGAGTTCAATAATGCCCCGTTGAAGAAGCGCCTGAGTTGGCGCCCACGGAACCCTCAGAGGGAAGCTGACAGGGACGTCCTGTACCTGATGAGCCGGATAAGGTTGTTGGCTCATTTCGGACTGACCATGATTAAGGTCATGGCCATATGCATTACGCGAGGGGTGCGGCCGCTTCAATACAGAGGCCACCCCATGTGGGATTTCAACGGAGAGGATGACGCTACCCGGTGCGGTCGCAAGGGGCCAGATTCGGCTGCCACTTTAACGAGAATCTTATCCGCTTTGTACAAGAGGGAAGAGGAAGAATTCCTCCGTGTCAACCCGAAAGGCGGATTCTCCATGTACAATCCTCCTAGTTGGGTGAGCGGACACTTTCAGTTGCCTATCCGTTTTTGAAATTCCCGTAGTTGAGTACTTAGACTAGTAATGTTTAAACGCAGGAGCTGCGCCAGGCTGTGAAGGAAATAAACAGCCCTTCTCCACAACCCGAGGACCCAGAACGGCCCCTCGATCCGGACTCCTAAGAAGATCCGGACTTATGCGTGGAGCTGATTGATGGAGTATTTCATCAATTGAGCAAGGATAACTCCTTAGTGGCCATCACTGCCGACTATCCCGGACTACTTCCAGCCTCCAAGGTAACTAAGACCGAAGTCCCAGTATTCTCATGCTTTATCTTGCATGCCGTGTACTAACAGCGTTTCGCAGGGCAAATCCTTGAGGCGGAAGGCCGAGCCCATGGTGGGCAGCCAACAAGGGCCGCTGAAGCCAGGCGGGCCAAAAAGAAGTGTGGACCAGATCGAGATTCCGGCGCAACGGTATGGCATGTGAATTTGACGCCTAGGGTTTATGCCCTTGAGTCTTACTAATGGTCATGATTTTCTTAGTAAGAAGAGAGCCCGCCGGACTATGTCCGCCGGCCTAGGTTCGAGGCCGGGTCCAGAAGCGGAGGCGGACACGGGACGCGCCTCGGGCGCTCCTCCGACAGAGGGCGCCGACGGGCTATCTGCCACCAATTCATAGGTGGAGAGTGCCCTGAACCACAGGCGTCGCCGGACTGTTCTTCGTGACGCGTGTTTTTCCCCAGAGGTGTTGGACGCCTTTAATACAGGAGATGCGTATCTCCGTGCTGCTCAAAATGGTCTAGCCAGAGCCACGGAGCAGTATGTGAAAGACATACAGGTGAGTAGAATTGAAGGTTATATATGTCAGTAGCCCTCGAGACTTGAAACAATGAAGATAACTGTTTGAAGGATCATGTGCTATGTAGTGTCTTACAAAGAAGAACACGCAATTGTCCTAGGAGCTCGAAGAGTGCAAGGCCCAGCTCGAGTCCGCATTGGCCACTTCAGAAAATGTCAAGGGGACGCCGGCAGGTAATATATGCTTCGAAAGGTACTTCCATTTTGAAATGCGGCAGGCATGCAACCCTGACGATAATAATGCAGATGAGACCGGAGTAAATACGGACAAGCAACAACTCCTACGCCAACTAAAGGCTGGCAAGAGCGTGCTGACGAGGGTGAGGCAAGAGAAGAACAAGCTTCAAGACGCCAATACCCAGCTGGGCGAGGAACTGAAAGATGTTTGTATTCAACTATCTTCTGCCGTGAAGGTGAATCGGCGACTTTGACGCGACATTTTTAGTAAGTCCTGGAACGAATCTTCGAAAAAAAGAATTCGGCGAGGAAGTCGATTAACAGAGCTATGTCTGTAGGTCTGCTGACGGGTCGTCCTACGGAGGAAATGCCCGGTTCAATGGGAGACCTTCTTCCCGAGCTGTTGCAACTACATGAACGAGTTCGGCAGGCAATGCAAAGCGTCATCCAGGCTATGTGGCCATCCCTCTCCGTGCCCGAAGGCCTTGAGGAGCTTACCAAGAAGCTGGAGGGAGTGCGGCATCGCTTCCGGTTGTGGAAGATATCGGCTTGCCGTCAAGGTGCCAGGGAGGCCTGGGCCATGGTGAAGACTCGGTACACGAAGGCTGACCCCAACCACATGGCCGAGGTCGGCCCTATAGGTCCGGATGGAAAGGAGATCCCGGTCAGCTTAGCATATGTCTAGGTGGAGCTAGCTGCAAAGTATTCCCAACAGGACTGTAAATTAGACCGCCTGTTGGATGGTATTGAAGAAGAATATGCCGAGTCGGATTGACTCTGTAAAAATGACATAAAAAATGCCTTCTAGCCGGATTGTAGATCGTTTGTCATTGCGGACCTTTTCGCTTCGACCTCTGGACCCTATAGTCCGGAGTGTGTCCGAATACCCTCTCGATTATGTAAGAACCGGGGCATGCATGGAGACAAGGCGTAGGGGTCATAAGTGCTTTAGCAGAAAAGTGCCCAACTAGTTATGTTATATTACATGGTTAGTAAGAAACATCTTCCAGGGAGAATAGTTCCGTTAGGGGTTCCTTTCCCTGGGAGGCATGCCCTAAAGTGCATGTCTGAACTGCCAGAAAGAGCAGAAAAGCATCTGGGGGCAAATGAATAAATACGAAAGATCATCTTTTAGTTCACCGACCGAATATTCCCTTAAGAACGCTAGCTTTCGGCTTCACCCAGTCTGAGGTACACATCCAGCTGACCCGGCAGTAACAATCGCAGAGGTGCTCCCTTTACCACCTAGCCGAACGAACGGGAACATAGGGGTAAGCACAGGAGCCAGGCAACCCAGCTTGGCCAAAACTGAAGTCATATCGATGCATATAATGGTGTATAAAAGGTTCATGCGGAAGCATCACACATGTTTTGGGCATGAGGCCCGTTTTATATAAACTTCTTGGTAAAGAAGCCCCCAGGTATTATGAGCGCAGGTAGCGCGTCGGGTATGTGCGAACAATGCACAGGCAAGCCCCTAAGGGCTTGTGAGAAAAAAGGGTAGGGAGAAGGAACAAAATCCCGGACTGCCAATAAAAAATAAAAATAAAAAATAAAACAAAGGGACGGAGGAAGGAAACGAACACGGAGTCCGGCGCTAGGCGTAGAACCTTCGTAGGCGTGCTGCGTTCCATGGGTTCGGCTCGAGTCGGTTATCCGATGCGTTTCGCAGACGGTACGCTCCGCCGGTCAGTACTTGGTCGATTATGAAGGGGCCCTCCCATTTGGTCTTTAATTTATCATTTTTCTTGTCCGGTAGGCATAGAACTAGTTCACCAACGTTATAGGTTTTGGCCCGTACTTCTCTGCTTTGGTATCTTCGAGCCTGCTGTTGATAGAATGCGGAACGAGCTTTTGCCACGTCGCGCTCCTCTTCCAATGCGTCCAAGCTGTCCTGCCGATCAAGCTCGGCTTCTCTTGCTTCGTACATGCACACTCGAGGTGAGTCATGGATTATGTCGCATGGCAGTACTGCCTCTGCGCCGTATACCATAAAAATGGTGTGAATCCGGTAGTGAGATTCGGCGTGGTCTGTAGCCCCCAGAGTACGGAGTCAAGCTCCTCTACCTAGTGCGTGTTAGATTCCTTGAGGGATCGCACTAGTCTGGGTTTGATGCCGCTCATAATGAGACCGTTGGCCCGTTCGACTTGACCGTTAGTTTGAGGGTGATAGACTGAAGCATAGTCGAGCTTGATGCCCATGTTTTTGCACCAAAGTTTGACTTCATCGGCCGTGAAGTTTGTGCCGTTGTCGGTTATGGTGCTGTGGGGGACGCCGTAACGGTGTATGACCCCGGATATGAAGTCTATCACTGGTCCGGATTCGGCCGTCTTTACAGGCTTGGCTTCTATCCATTTGGTGAATTTGTCCACCATGACCAGTAGATATTTTTGCTTGTGGGTTCCTCCTTTAAGGGGTCCGTCCATGTCAAGCCCCTAGACCGCGAAAGGCCAGGTAATGGGTATATTTTGTAGGGCGGTAGGCGGCATGTGGCTTTGGTTGGCGAATAACTGGCAACCAACACATCGTTGCACTAAGTCCTGAGCGTCTGCCCGGGCCGTTGGCCAATAAAATCCGGTACGGAAGGCCTTGCTTACAAGGGTCCATGCTGTGGTGTGGTGCCCGCCGAGTCCGGCATGAATTTCAGCCAAAAGGTCTCGCCCTTCCTCTTCGGAGATACACCTTTGAAGGACTCCGGTTGTGCTTTTCTTGTAAAGCTCTCCCTCGTGGACTTTGTAGGCTTTAGATCGCTGCACTATGCAGCGGGCCTCGTTTTGGTCCTCGGGAAGTTCCTGCCTAGTTAGGTAGGCTAGGAATGGTTCTGTCCAAGGGGCAATGATTGCCATTATTGTGTGGGCTGATGGCGTTGTTTTGTTGGCGGAGCCCCCAACTATGTCAGAATGTTCGGCGAGGGACGATGTAGTTGTGTCCGGGCTATTGTTTCCGGATTCTCCTTCCCATGATACGGATGGCTTGAACAGCCTTTCTAGGAAGTTGTTGGGAGGGACGGCCTCGCGCTTGGCGCCAATGCGTGCCAACACGTCTGCTGCTTGGTTATTTTCCCGGGCTATGTGATGAAATTCAAGCCCCTCAAACCGAGCTGACATCTTTAAGATGGCGTTGCGGTAAGCTGCCATTTTCGGATCCTTGGCGTCGAAGTCTCCATTTATTTGGGATATTGCGAGGTTTGAATCCACGCGGACCTCTAGGCGCTGAATGCCCATGGAGACTGCCATCCGGAGGCCATGTAACAGGGCCTCATATTCGGCTGCGTTGTTGGAATCCGTGTACATTATTTGAAGTATGTATTGGACTGTGTCTCCGGGTGGGGACGTCAGAACGATGCTAGCCCCAGGCCAGCCAACATTTTGGAGCCGTCAAAGTGCATGGTCCAGTTGGAGCATGCGTCGTACTCTTTAGGGAGTTCGGCTTCAGTTCATTCGGCGATGAAGTCGGCCAAAACCTGCGACTTAATAGCTCGCCTTGGCTTGTAGGTTATGTCGAACGGGAGGAGCTCGATGGCCCATTTGGCAATCCGCCCGTTGCGTCGCGGTTGTTTATAATATCATTAAGGGGTACTTCGGATGCCACTGTTATGGAGCACTCTTGAAAGTAGTGTCGTAGCTTCCGGGATGCCATGAACACCGCGTACGCTTTCTTTTGATAATGCGGGTACCGTGACTTGCATGGAGTTAGTACAGTGGACACGTAGTACACTGGTTTTTGGAGGGGGAACTTGTGTCCATCCGCTTCTCGTTCGATGACGAGCACCGTGCTTACAACTTGATGGGTTGCCGCGATGTATAATAGCATTGGTTCGCCCGTGTTGGGCGCGGCCAGGACCGGATTTGTTGCCAGTATGGCTTTTATTTCTTCGAGTCCGGCCATGGCGGCGTCCGTCCACTCGAAGTGGTCGGTGCGTCGCAGGAGGCGATAGAGGGGTAATGCCTTTTCTCCTAAGCGGGAGATAAAGCGGCTTAGAGCCGCCACGCATCCTGTCAGTTTTTGTATCTATTTGAGGTCCTTTGGGGTATCCAATTGTGACAGAGCTCGGATCTTGGCTGGGTTTGCTTCAATTCCTCTACCGGATACGATGAAGCCCAAGAGCTTTCCGGCTGGTACGCCGAAAACGCATTTTTCTGGGTTGAGCTTAATGTCATATGTTCGGAGATTGTCGAACGTGAGCCTCAAGTCGTCTACTAGAGTATCGACGTGTTTTGTTTTGACGACCATGTCATCTACATATGCTTCAACTGTTTTGCCGATCTGGTTGGCCAGACATGTCTGAATCATGTGCTGATATGTTGCGCCGGCGTTTTTGAGCCCGAAGGGCATCGTGTTGAAGCAGAATGGGCCGTATGGGGTGATGAATGCCGTTGCGGCTTGGTCTAACTCTACCATCTTGATTTGATGGTAGCCAGAGTATGCATCGAGGAAACACAATGAGTCATGTCCTGCGGCGTCGTCGATGATTTGATCAATTCGGGGGAGTGGGAAAGGGTCCTTTGGACAGGCCTTGTTTAGGTCTTTGAAATCGACACATAGGCGCCAAGATTTTTCCTTCTTTGGTACCATCACCAGGTTTGCTAGTCAGTCCGGATGTTTTATGTCTCTGATGAATCTGGCTTCCAGCAGTTTTGCTAGCTCCTCTCCCATGGCTTGTCTCTTGGGTTCGGAAAAATGCCATAGAGTCTGCTTGACGAGTTTAAACCCTTTTAGGATGTTCAGGGTGTGCTCAGCCAGCCTGCATGGGATTCATGGCATATCTGAGGGGTGCCAGGCAAAAATGTCCCAATTTTCTCGCAGGAAGTCTCTGAGTGCGGCGTCTACATCGGGTTTTAGTTGTGCCCCGATGGAGGCCGTTTTTGTAGGGTCCGTTGGATAGACTTGGAATTTGACTATTTCGTCCGCTGGTTTAAAAGAGGTGGACTTGGATTCTTGTCTAGTATCACATCGTCCCTGTCCACCGTAGAGCGCAACGCAGTTAATTCCTCGGCCGCTAGGGCCTCGGATAATGCCTCCAGGGCCAGTGCGGCTGTCTTGTTTTCAGCGCGGAGCGCTTGTCCGGATGACTTGGAAAATTGTAAATGCTTCTCGCCCTAGCAGAGCGTGGTATCCGCTGCTGAATGGGGCCACTTGAAATGTGACCTCCTCGGATCTGTAATTATCCGGCATGCCGAACACCACATCCAGTGTGATTTTTCCTGAACAGCATGCTTCCCGGCTTGGAATTATTCCCCTAAAAGTTGTGTTGCTTCGCTCAATGCGGCTCCAGTCAATTTCCATTTTTTGTAGGGTTTCCTCGCAGATGAGGTTGAGTCCGCTGCCGTCGTCCATGAGTACCTTTGTAAGTCGGAAGCCGTCCACTATCGGACTGAGGACCAATGCGGCTGGTGCTCAGGATGTCCGAAATTTAGGTTCGTCACTGGCATTACAGGTGATAGCCGTGTCACTCCATGGGTTTATTGTTGCTACTTGGTAGACATCGGCAAGGTTGCGGAGCGTTCGTTTCCTTGCATTGTTTGATGTGAAGGTCTCAAAGACTGTCGACACCATACTGGGGAGGTATTCTTCGGGTGCTGGAGTTAAAAGCTCCTCGCCACTTCGGGCCACCTACCGTAGTATCCAACATGCTCCAAGGCTGTGCGTTGGTGTGGCTTCCCCTGAATTATGAATTTTACAGGGTCCATTGAGCCATCCTTCCAGTACGGTCCCGTACCCTGTAGAGGGTTTTTGTTTTTTGATGTTTGGCTCAGATGCCTGGCAATAATGCGCCCTTTTGTTTTGGACTCGTGTTATATTTGGGGCCAGATTGTCCCCAAATTTATCTTCGGTTTTCCGAACGCTTTCAGTCGCACAGTACTTTCGTACTATGGATGTCAAGTCGGCGAATCGTGTAATTTCGCGGTGACTTATGGCGTTGAGGATTCTGATGTCCGTGCAGATGTTACAGAAGAGTGAAATTGCTTCTGTCTCACGGCAGTCCTTTATCCTGTTCATAACCAGGAGGAATCTGTCCCAGTAGTGGTGTACTGTTTTTCCGGGCTCTTGCCGTATTAGCGATAAATCCCGCATAGTTGGGTGGGCGGGTGGAATTAATCCAGAACCCTGCCCGATGTAAGATTCAGGGGCCAAGCGGTTTCCGAATTCGGAAGCTGGCTTTCTTGGACATTATTCAATGAACCAGGCCTGCTGCCTGACTTTAGGTTCAGGGTTTGGGCGACATCCTCCCCTCCGCGGGTATCCGGCTTGGAGGGATTGGGAATCCGGACACATCTGGTCCTTAGGGCGGGCGAAGACTCGCCGCATTGTTCTTCCACCACTTCGACGTGATGGGTGATCTGGGGAGGGTCAATCTCTCTGATCAGGTTTAAGCCCAATCTGGTCGTAATCAGTAGCGACTCCCAGGGCCGTGATGCGATCCAAGAGCTCATTCAGGGAGAGGAGCTCCATCAGATCTAACTGCTCGGCAAGCTCCAAGCTGATGTGAAGATTGCTTTCGATGGCCCGAGAGGTCATCGTCGGCGCGGCGGCCGGACAGGCGGTCATCAAAAACCTGCCTAGCCGGAGAGTTTGGCCGACAGCCAAAGCTCCTTTAGCAACGACGCCGTCTTTAAAGATGGGATGCGGCATCCTTCTTGATGGTGACGACACAGCGGAACTCTCAATGAAAGCACCAATGTCGGTGTCAAAACCGGCGGATCTCGGGTAGGGGGTCCCGAACTGTGCGTCTAGGCGGATGGTAACAGGAGACAAGGGACATGATGTTTTTACCCAGGTTCGGGCCCTCTCGATGGAGGTAAAACCCTACTCCTGCTTGATTAATATTGATGATATGGGTAGTACAAGAGTAGATCTACCACGAGATCGGAGTGGCTAAACCCTAGAAGCTAGCCTATGGTATGATTGTTGTTCGTCCTATGGACTAAAACTCTCCGGTTTATATAGACACCGGAGAGGGCTAGGGTTACACAGAGTCGATTACAATGGGAGGAGATCTTCATATCGTATCGCCAAGCTTGCCTTCCACGCCAAGGAAAGTCCCATCCGGACACGGGACGGAGTCTTCAATCTTGTATCTTCATAGTCCGGGAGTCCGGCCAAAGGTCTTAGTCCGGCCATTTGGACACCCCCTAATCCAGGACTCCCTCATGCTCAAACAGCATATCCTCAACAAAAACCCTAGGAAAGAGGGTATTGCCTTTGAGAGGAAACTCAATGCTGATGGAACATATTGGAAGCCCGAGCAGTACCCCAAAACCTCATGGGTTGCTGCAAAGGGACCTCCAGTTGATCCATCCAACTTATCTGGCTTTACATGTGAATCTCCTCATTCTTCTGATGAGTCATTTGACTCCAACTATAAACTGTTCAAAAATCAGAATGGTGAAGTATTTGCTAGATATGTTGGGACTAACTGCAGAAACGGTTCCCCTATGAAGAAAATCTGGGTTCCAAAAGTTATGTTGAAAGTGTTCAGGTGAATGTCCTCATGACACCACCTGTGAAGAATAGGAACCCCAGATCAAACTCTTCATATGGACCTAATTCTTCATATGGATCCAAGTCCTCATACGGACAAAATTCCTCACGTGGATCAAATTCCTCAAATGGATCAAAGTCCTCATATGACTATCATCGTGCTAACAATTCTGTTTCGCAGGGTAGAGCTAAGGGCTATGAATATGCACATTATTCTTCAAATCATTATGTTCATAAGTCCTGGAAGAATTTCTCTGCTTATTCATATGCTTACCCTAACCCCTCTTATGTGAAACGAAATGGATTGGCTTCTATGCCACCATTCTCATATGGTGCTCGCAGAGTGATGAACTCTTTGCCACCCCTTCAGATGTGGGTGTTGAAGAAAAAGAACTAATCCCTTATGCAGGGTCAGGTCTCCAGACGTGCTTTAAACGTCTGAAGAATTTGCTGGAGGCCTGACAAAAATGCCTGAAAGGACGCGGGCTTATCATGATGAAATGAGCTTTCATTTCACACGTCCTCATACTGAAATATCTGTTTTACTGCTTAATGAAATTCATCTGATGAACTTGATATCATATTCTTCACTGATGAAGTATATGAGATCGTAAGTTGCACTAATTCATTTACAGGATGATCATCCCAAAGCAAACGAGTGGGTTCTCGATAGTGGATGTACAAATCACATGACTGGTGACAAGAACCTATTGATGGATGCTCCCTTAACACCATCACATCTAAAGCACATCATCTTCGCTGACAAAGGCAAAAGTCAGGTATTGGGTCTAGGTAAGGTTGCGATCTCAAAAGATCGACACATGGACAAAGTCATGCTTGTCGAGTCCTTAGGATACAACCTCATGTCTGTCTCAATGCTTTGTGATCTTGATATGGTTGTTGTCTTTGGCAAGTATCATTGTGTTGTGATCATGGAAGCTGACCATTCCAAAGTCTTCGAAGGATTTAGGAGAGGAGATCTGTATATTGTTGATTTCTCTATAGGACCACAAACAACCGTGTGCTTACTTGCAAAAGCTTCAGAAGGCTGGCTATGGCATCGACGACTTGGTCATGCTGGCATGAGGAATCTGAACACGCTTGCGAAGAAGAAGCATGCCATTGGCATTGAAAATGTCAAATTCCTCAAGGATCGCTTATGCGGAGCTTGTGAAGCTGGAAAGATGACAAAGGCCAAGCATCCAGCGAAGACTATCATGACCACTACTCGTCCATTTGAATTGCTTCACATGGATATCTTTGGTCCTAATCATTATTCTGCTGTTTCGAATGATGCATCTCTATATGGCTTTGTTATTGTTGATGACTATTCTCATTACACATGGGTACACATTGTCACTTACAAACATGAAGTGCAGGAAATCTTCAAACGATTTTCCTCGAGGGCTTCAACCAACTTTGGTGTGAAGATCAAGCACATCAGAACTGACAATGGAACCGAGTTCAAGAATTCCGGTCTTGATGGCTATCTTGATGAACTTGGTATTACTCATGAGTTATCTGCTCCTTATACTCCTCAGCAGAATGGCGTCATTGAGTGCAAGAACAGAACCCTCGCTGAAATGGCTCGCACTATGCTTGATGAATACAAAACGCCTCGTCATTTTTGGATTGATGCAATTGATACTGCGTGCCACATCATCAATCGGGTATATCTTCACAAATTCTTCAAGAAGACTGCCTATGAACTCCTCACTGACAAGAAACCCAATGTGAGTTATTTCAAAGTCTTCGGTGCAAAATGTTGGATTAGAGATCCTCATCACAATGCTAAATTTGCACCGAAAGCACATGAAGGTTTTATGATTGGTTACGGAAAGGACTCGCACACCTACAGAGTCTTCAATAATGTTCTTCAGAAGGTTGTTGAAACTGTAGATGTGCGGTTCGATGAAACTAATGGTTCGCAAAGAGAGCACCTACCTTCTATAATAGATGAACCAGCACCTGAGGATTCTATCAAGTTCAAGGCTACTGAGGAAGTTATTCCTACCGAAGAATGTGTTAAAGTATTCATTTTAGAACATGAAGAAAATTGAGCTGGTGCACCTGATGAAAATGCTGAAGAAAATGGTGCTGAAGAAAATGCTGATCAAATTCCTCAACGACAACCAGCTCATCCTCACATTGCAAAAGAAGTGCAAGTGGAAAAGATCATCGATGACATTCGAGCGCCAGGTCCTCTCACACGCTCAAAAGCTTCACATTTATCTAACTTTTTTGGGCACTATGCTTTTGTCTCTATTACAGAGCCTACTAAGGTAGATGAAGCATTTTTGGACCTGAGTGGATTGAGGCCATGCAAGAAGAATTACATCAGTTCGAGGTCAACAATGTCTGGGAACTGGTCAAATGTCCAGATCCTCGCAAGCATAATATCATCGGCACAAAGTGGATCTACCGCAACAAGCAAGATGAAAATGGCCGTGTGGTGAGGAATAAGGCACGACTTGTAGCTCAAGGCTACACACAGGTTAAAGGAATTGATTTCGATGAAACTTTTGCAAATGTTGCTAGACTTGAGGCTATTCGCATATTACTTGCTTACGCTAACCATCATAATATCACTTTATATCAAATGGATGTGAAAAGTGCATTCCTCAATGGTAAGCTTGAGGAAGAAGTATATGTTGCTCAACCCCCAGGTTTTGAAGATCCAAAGAATCCTGACAAAGTCTTTAGACTCAACAAGGCCCTCTATGGCCTCAAGCAGGCCCCTCGGGCGTGGTATGATACTTTGAAGGAATTCTTCGTGAAGAATGGCTTCACACCCGGTTCACTCGATCCTACTCTCTTTACTAAATCTTATGATGGTGAACTATTTGTGTGCCAAATATACGCTGATGATATTATCTTTGGCTGTACTGACCAATGTTATAGTGATGAATTTGCCTATATGATGAGTGAAGAATATCAAATGTCTATGATGGGAGAGTTGAAATTCTTTTTAGGTCTTCAAATTCGTCAACAACACAATGACATATTCATATCTCAGGAGAAATACCTCAAGGATGTTCTGAGGAAATTCGGCATGCAAGATTGCAAAGACGTCAAAATTCCTATGCCCACAAATGGCCGTCTATGCACTGATGAAAATTGTATTGACTTCGATCACAAGGTATAACACTCCATGATTGGCTCTTTATTGTACTTATGTGCATCTAGGCCAGATATAATGCTTAGTGTTTGCATGTGTGCCCGATTTTAAGCTACACCGAAGGAATCACACCATAAGGCTGTGAAGCATATTCTTCGATATTTAGCTCACACACCAACACTGGGATTATGGTACCCCAAGGGCTCAACTTTTGATCTCATTGGATATTCTGACTCTGACTATGCTGGTGATCATGTGGACCGCAAGTCAACATCTGGTACTTGTCATTTCCTCGGATGGTCTTTGGTCTGTTGGTCCTCGAAGAAACAGAACTGCGTATCCCTGTCTACTGCTGAAGCTGAATACATTGCTGCTGGTTCTTGTTGTGCTCAATTGCTATGGATGAAGAAAACCCTCAAGGACTATGGCGTCAACGTGAAGAATGTGCCTCTCCTGTGTGATAATGAGAGTGCCATCAAGATTGCTCACAACCCAGTTCAGCACTCGAAGACAAAGCACATTCAGATTCGTCATCATTTTGTTTGTGATCATGTGTTGGAGGGCGACATCTCCATTGAGCACGTGAAGACTGAAGAACAGCTAGCCGATATCTTCACAAAGCCCTTGGATGAGAAGAGATTTAGCAAGTTGCGGTGTGAGCTAAATATCTTAGAATCTTCGAATGTTCTTTGAAAAGGACACACATCCTGACACTTATGCAAAATTGATGACTTAGATGTGCAACACATGAAGAAACGTTTTTCTTCAATCAATGAAGAATAACACTCTAAGTGTGAAGAAACTAATGAAGAATCTGATTCTCAGAACCCTACGACAATTGTACGCGGTGTCTGAAATCATCATTCTTATATGGTGGGTCACGCCACCACCAAAGTTGAAAATCTTCATTTTTGAAATTCCTCAGTTTTCAAAATTCTTCAGTTTTTCAAATTCTTCAACTTTGCAAAATCTTCAATGTTTCCATCGTTTTTCTTCATTGGCTATATATATATATATGAGTTTATGTCCTCTGCAACATTCACTTATGGCTATTTCTTCAAGTTGCTTCTTCTACTAAGTGAATGTGATCGGACCCTTCCCCCTCTATGCTATACTCAACCCAATCTATTCACAAATTCTTCATGTGTGTTCTATTTGAAACTCGTTCAAAATCTTCACTGTGTCCTTGATAGCTGAAGAATTTGCGAACGGAACTTTAAAATTAATCTTATCCAAATTTTCGGTTTTACCGCTCAATCCGTTCCGGATCCCACGTTAGACTTATCTATTCACCCACGATCTAACACGATCTCCACTTCTCAGTATGTGGGTGACACATGTCAAGCGAAGGAGAAGGGTCAGGGGCATGTTCGTCCTAAATCTTCGGGCAAACAATTTTTCACTACCACTATAAATACCCCCTCTCCCCTTCCTCACTTCCTTTACTCCGCTCGACCGCTCTCTCCCTCGCTCGAGCTCCTCAAACCCTAGCGCCGCCGCTACTCCATCATCGCCGGTGAGGAAGAGCTTCACTGCCTCGACCTCGTCGCCATCGTACTCGCGCCAACCACGGAAATCTTCACTCCGCCGCATAGCTGTCTTCCTCCGCCAAGTTAGGGCGTGGAAGATCTACACCGACGAACTTCACTGTTCTGCTTCTCAGTTTGTCGTGTTCTTCATCCAGGGTAATTAAAAGTTACTTTTACTGCCCTCTTTTTATTCAAAATTTCACAACAAAATCTTCAAAGGTGTTTTATTCTTCAAATCCTCACACACAAAGCACCTCACTAGTCATCTGTTCTTGATTCGTTTCTCTAAGCATCGTTTTTCTTCAAGATTCCTCAATTGTGTGGATCTTCGATCTATACAACTCTGGAACCTAAGACAAAGAACGCTTAGTGAAATTCTTCAAGACTCATCTGGTCAAATTCCTCAAACTTGTTCTTTTTGAAAAACTTTCTGAGAACGCATATGACCTCTCCAAATTCCTTGCAACTATACTCTGTTCACAGGTACTCATGTCCGCTGCTGAATCACTAGGTTCTCATCAACTTAACTCATTTGCAGCGTTCCTTGAAGAAAAGTTGCACACTTCTTCAAAAAATTCGATTGTTCAAATTCCTCATCTGAAGAATATGGCTGATGGTAAGAAGCCGCAGAAAGGAGGAAAGAAACCTGAGGTCATGACTGCTTTTGAAATACCTGAGGTCATCTATGCTGATTATTGCACACCTGATGAGGCTAAGTACGGAAAAGAAACTAAAAATCAGCGCAAGGTGCGCATACAGAAGATTAAACGGAGATGAGCAAGAGAATGGAGGGAGTACAGATATGTGACTCCAAAGTATATGAAGAAATTCGCACTTAATCCTCCATGCCCACGAGCTCCATTGGCACCTGGCCAAGAAGCTGACCCCACCAGCATCAAGCGTGCTGAGGACTTTCCTGAAGAATGGGCCAAGCGCCAAGCTAAGTTGGCAAGACAAGCCAAAGAAGTAGTGAGGAAATTCAATGAAGACTCTGCTGTTGCTACTACCACTGAGGCCTCTGTCAAGCCAAGAAAATCAATGGCAAAGAAGCTTGCTCACAAGCCAAGTGCTTCACCAACTATGCCCTCACGGCCAAGTTCCTCAGCAATGCCCTCACGGCCAGAATCTTCAAAGCCCTCACGGCCAGATTCTTCAAAGCCCTCATGGCCAGTTCCAACTACTACTCCTCCTCCAAAGTCCTCAGCTCTCCGGCAAAGTCCTCAACACCTGTACATCTGGCCACGTGCCAAAGGACAACAGGCATCTCTATTGCCTCTAGTGCCTCAACAAGTTCCTCAGCTGCACCAAAATCTTCATCAGGCCCCACTCTGCTGAAGACTAAGGCAATGGCTGGTCGAGGTCCTCGGCCAAGTCCGAAGAAGAAACAGGTTGCCTTCCAAGTGCCATCTGACGATGAAGCTGATGATGATGAACTTGCAGAAATCATCAAAGACCGACAAGAAAGGTCCCCTAGAGCCAAAGGCACAAATGTGCCACTGCTTTTGGATCCAAGGGCGATCCTTGATTACATTGATCTCTGGCACAAGGATCCAAATACTCCTATGCCTGATTTCAATTTGACTCTGGTCAAAGTCACATGCTGACCCATTTCATCACTGAAGAGAAATGGAAATTTGAGAAGGCCAGGCAGTTCAAGAAGACTCAGTTCAGAAAGGAGAAGTTCCTGAAGAATAACGTTGTCAATATGACAACTGATGAACTCCTCAAGATCCAAGCTGAAATCAAAGCCCTCAACGATGATTTCAATGCTTACTATGCTGATTGGCAAGGAGCCAAAGTCAGGTTTGTGAAACTGACTGAGAAATTCACAAATGTTGCAGCCCCATCGCAACAAGAAATTCCTCAAGGTGAAGCGTCTGCTCAGCCAACTGAAGAACATGCCAGCACCGCTGATGACATTCAGGCTACTAAAGAAAATGCTAGTTCCAGGGCTGATGACTTCATTCCAGCCACTGAAGAAATTGTCAGGGCATCCAATAGTGGTGCGCCTGAAGAAACTGAAGAAGTCAGGGCAACTGCATCAGTTGCGCCTGAGGAAATTCAACGAGATTCCTCAGTTCCATCTGCGCCTACCCCAACTCCAATTCTTCCATGTGCATTCGATGTGAAGAAGACCAAGGCTGCTGAGCGAGCTGCAGTGAAGAAAAGGAAAGCATCCAGTGCTTCAGAATCTTCAGCTCCAAAGAAGATGAAGCCTCTGACAAGCTCTATTGAAAATCCAATTGAAGCTGTTGTTGTTGAACCTTTGAACACACAGACTGCCACTGAAGAGGAACCAGAAATTCCTCAGCCTGAAGAACCTGAGATTGCGATTCCAGAGGTTGTGATGCAACTCACTAACACTCCCGTGCCCAAGCCAACGGATCCATTCTCAAAGAAGCAAAAGTTCAAGGCTGAAGATTTCTTCAGCGAGCATGTGTTCTTCACTGACTATAACCCCTATGACTCTGCCGCATAAGGAAGAGGCGTTTCTGGATTGCTAGTCAAGACAATTTCTATTCCTCAGTACTATTAGACAAAGACAAAGTCTTCGATCATGCACATATTCCTCATGTGGACATGGAGTCTCTGCCGTGCTTCGAGCCAGTCCTCAGTGTTCTTCACGATGCTGGATTGCTAAATTTCTGCACTGACATCTGTGACTGGAATGAAGA
This sequence comes from Triticum aestivum, assembly GCF_018294505.1. Lineage (NCBI taxonomy): Eukaryota > Viridiplantae > Streptophyta > Magnoliopsida > Poales > Poaceae > Triticum > Triticum aestivum. The sequence goes on from NC_057801.1 coordinate 70,573,027, forward strand.
ACTCATTCTTCAATTCTATGCAACGCTGCACATCACAGGAAACTCTGAAGATGTGAATTCATGGGTGCTGGACTGGATGTCTGAAAATACTCACTACAAGGCACCAGCAACTGAATTGCTTCGTGCCCTACCACTCAGTCCTCCCCTTGACAGTGCTCATTGCGTCTACAGTGAACCTGAACTTTCAAATCATTTCATGCAAGTGCTGATGAAGCCTTTGAAGCCAGGACAGGCTCCTCGAACCAAATTCCTCGTCAAGGAATTACTATATGTGCCCGGACTGTCTATCGCATTCTGACGAAGACAATGAGTCCAATCAAAGGCCACGACTCAAATGATGAAGAGGTCGTTGGCATCATGAAGAACATGCTTTTCAATATCATTCATGGCGTTCCCGTAAACTTCCTTGATTTCTTCATGAGGACTCTGGCGAATATTGCTATGTCACCATTTGAACTGAAGCCTTATGCACCATGGATTATGAGATTCATCAGGACAAGGGCTTCACTAAATTACAAAGCTGACACTTTGAACCATGGCAGCTACTTGCCTTCGATTGAAGTCCTCAAACGGACATATTCCTCAGCTGATGACAAAGGCAAGGCAACTGCTATGATAGATGAAGGCATTCATCCATTGGATGGTAAATTTCGCAAGGCTGCATCCTACTCCACCAATGATGACTCTGCCACACATGACTCTGCCGCCAAGCAAAATCCTCAAGCCACAGCTCCCAGGGTGATGACTGATCGTGAGTTACTCCTCAGTCTTCATCAGAAGGTTGATCGCAATCATAAATGGGTCAAGCGTCAGTTTGGTTCAGTTATTCACAACATGACCTCAACACACAATACAATGAAGAAAAACCACTACTACCTCCATGAAACCTTCAACCGTACCTGGGCTATTCTATCACATGTCTACAGCGCTGCAGATCTGAAGAATATGGGTCTCAAGGAAGAATTTTACTGGTCTGCACCTCCACCGAAGAAATTCAAGAAGGTCAAGGTTCCTTCCTTGGTGGCCAGCTCCTATTCTTCATCGCGTGACACTGATGAAAATGAAGATTTGGACGACACTGCGACAGGCCCTACTACGATTATCGACCCCAACGCTGGCGCTCCTCCATCAACTTGATATTCTTCAGGGGCGTTAGTCCTCAGTTTTGAACCTTTTGGTCATTCAATGACAAAGGGGGAGAAATTTGAGTTAGTCTTCAAGCGGGTCTATTATATGGGCGTTGTTTTTGCTAAGTTACAACTCTCGTTCTTCTGAAACTTTATTGGATTGAGTTGTAATCTTAAACCCGATGGTGCTCTGATACTTTTGATGCACTGTGCTTGGATACTCTTGATACGTTATTCTGCATGCTTGTTCCTCATTAACATTATTGCACGCATGCTGAAATTCATCAGGCACCATATTTCATCATGCATTTCAAATTCTTCATATTATATGTCAAATGCGTGTATGAATTACAAGATATAGGGGGAGATCTCCATGATTCAACTCTTCAAGTGTGCACTGATTCAAAAGCAAATTCCTCACTATGCACATCTTTAGGGGGAGTTCTTCTATATCTTGCAATCAAATTCCTCAATATCAGTACTTACACTTCACATGTTTATCCCCATTGAAAACTTAACCTATATTGTCATCAATCACCAAAAAGGGGGAGATTGTAAGTGCATCTAGTGCCCCTTAGTGATTTTGGTGTATTGAAGACTTATAGGTTAAGGGACTAATGTGTTTGTGAGTGTACACAGGTCTATAAGTCTATGAGGAGTTTGATATTTACAGGGAAAGTCGACCCCTAAAAATGAATATCTTCGACTGAAGATTTTGGTATTTCTGAAGACTTTCATGAAGACTTTGAAAGTGAAGAAATTGGTGTAACCATGAAGACTTGATATTCATGCGAGGAATATGAAGCTTGAAGACTTTCGTTTTCATAGTTTTGTTTTTCTCTTTCTCGAGTCATAGGAAACACCGTACTGTTAAAGGGGGTCGAGGAAATACTAAGGAAAAATTTCCATGTGTTGCTCAAGTCAAAATCCTACACCTACCAAACCCTTCGAGTGAAGCCTTTGGAAATCTCATACAGTTCAATCAATTTCTTCAGTGACAGAGACGAAGTTCTTCTGGTCGCTGAGGAATTTGTTCTGACTGAGGAGTTAGGAATTCGCCAGTGCGGATTGCCTACAAGTGAGGAACATGATAGCCCCGAGGAATTTGAGAGTCAAATTTCTGACCGTTGCTGTGCTGCGCGCCAGCTGTCCCAAAATATCTTATCCACCTAACGGTCATATCAGACAAGGGCATTCATGTCTTATCATGTCGGGCTGCTCCCTAGGCTATAAATAGCCGCCCCTACAACCACTAGCTGGTTGGCTGCTCCGAGAGAAACTGACACTTGTCATTTGAGAGCAACCCATCCTCCGAGGACTTTGAGCGAAAATCATCGAGTGAGGAAAAACCCCAAACCCAAACACCTACGAACCCAAAGTGATTGAGCATCATTGAAGAGATTGATCCTGCGTGGATCCGACGCTTGTTACCTTTGAAGACTGTGCTTCTTCCAGACGGTTAGGCGTCATGGTCGAGAGCATCCAAGAGGAATTGTGGATCGCCGAGTGACCGAGTCTGTGAAGGTTTGGAAGTCGCCTGAAGACTTACCACGAGTGATTGGACGAGGTCTGTGTGACCTTAGTTCAAGGAGAATACGGTGAGGACTTGGTGTCCTGAGCTGCGTGCTCAGCGACTGGGTGTCCGGGACTGTGTGTCCTCGAGTTTAAATACTCAGTCGCTCCAACCAGACGTACAACTGAGACAACAGTTGGAACTGGTCTACCAAATCATTGTCTTCACCAACCTTACTGGTTCTATTTCCTCAACTCTTTCATTTCCTCATTACTGTGTTGAGTGATTGTTCATATCTGTGTTTGAAGACTTTGACTAAAGACTTTCTCAATTTCCCCAGTTCAATTTCTTCAGTTTATTTGTCTTCATCTTGTGTTATCCTGTGTTTACGCTTCTTGTACTCTGTGCTTGTCTTCATTTCATCATGATGACTATGTCTGTATCCTGTTATGCTTACTTCCGAGTACTTATTCCGCTGCTAGTAGTTCTTCGCTAAGGAATTTTCTCACGGCAAATTCCTCAGTGAAGAATTCATAAAAATCGCCTATTCACCCCCCTCTAGTCGATATAACGCACTTTCAACACTGAGGGACACGCACCCATGTGGTAGAAGAAATCTATATTTTGGGACCTACCCTACTGGAAAGACCTAGAGGTCTGCTCTTCAATCAACGTGATGCACATGACGAAGAACCTTTGCATGTACTTGCTAGGCTTCTTGGGAGTGTATGGGAAGACAAAAGATACATCGGAGGCACGGGAGGACCTGCAACATTTGCACGAAAAAGACGGCATGCCTCCAAAGCAGTATGAAGGTCCTGCCAGCTACGCTCTTACCAAAGAAGAGAAGGAAATCTTCTTTGCATGCCTGCTCTTTATGAAGGTCCCGTCTGGCTACTCGTCGAATATAAAGGTTATAATAAATATGGCAGAGAAAAAGTTCTAGAACCTAAAGTCTCATGACTGCCACGTGATTATGACGCAACTACTTCCGGTTGCATTGAGGGGGCTTCTACCAGAAATATGTCCGTAACCGTGCTAGGCCAGAAGGAAGCATCTCCATGGGCCATCAAACATAGGATGTCATTGGGTTTTGTGTTAACTTCATTCCTGACCTTAAGAAGATAGATCTCCCTCAATCGCGGTATGAGGGGAGACTGGGTGGAAAAGGCACGCTAGGAGGGGACTCAATAGTATGTAGGGACGGGCATTCTTGGTCTCAAGCACACTACACGGTTCTACAGAATTCTACCTTGGTGACCCCGTATGTCGATGAACACAAGAACATTCTATGCTCCAAACACCCGGACCAGTGTGACGATTGGATTACATGTGAACACATCAGGAGTTTCGGCAGTTGGTTCCAAACACGTCTCAGGTGTGACAACACTGTTTTTGATGACCTATACTCATTGGCGAGGGAACCATCTTCGACTGTAATGACTTACAAAGGGTACGAGATAAATGTGAATACATTTTATACGATCGCCCAAGATCAAAAGAGCACCAACCAAAATAATGGTGTCCGCTTTGATGCAGCAACCAAGAGTGGAAAGGACACATATTATGGTTACATAGTGGACATATGGGAACTTGACTATGGATGTGATATTAAGGTCCCCTTGTTTAAGTGCAAATGGGTCAATCTGTCAGGAGGCGGGGTACATGTAGACCCATAGTACGGAAGGACATCAGTAGATCTGAACAATCTGGGATACACACACGAGCCATTCGTCTTAGCCAATGATGTGGCGCAGGTTTTCTATGTGAAGGACATGTCTACCAAACTGACTAAAAGAAAAGACAAGGAAGCGGATACATCATACGATGAGCCAAAGCGCCACATAGTTCTTTCAGGAAAAAGAGACATCGTGGGATTGGAGGGTAAGACAGAGGTGTCTGAAGATTATGAAAAGTTTCATGAAATTCCTCCCTTCAAGTCAAGGCTGATCCATGCACCCTATTAAATGATGAAGATTATCCATGGTTACGACACAATAAGCAAAGAACACAAGCGAAGAAAAAGTGAAGACTTTCTATCAACAACTATTATGATGATGCCTCTGATGTAGAATATCACTGCAGTTACATTTGAACAAATGAAATCCCTTTGTAACAGATGAGTTTTTATCCGAAACCCTGATACTTCCAAAGAGATTGTCCGCTTTGTACTCGAAGTGCATCCAATTTTTATTGTAACCCTCTCAACTTTTTAGCACATGCTATGTGCGTGAAATGATGATACCATGCCACCTTTCAAACTTTTCAGAGTTTATTTGAAATGCTTTTATAAACCTCTAGTATTATTGAAAGTAAAATTATATAAAATTTATGCAACTAAAATTATCAAAGTATTTTCTGTTCAAAACATTAAAGCAATTTTTTTTTTCATAAAATAAATAAAAAAAGCAAAAAATAAAAGAAAATAAATAAGTAGAAACAAAATAAAATAAATAAGTAGAAACAAAATAACTTTAATAAATAAGTAGAAACAAAATAAACTTTAGTAAAGTAAAATAAATAAACTTTAATAAAATAAATAAAAATAGCAATAGTAAGTAGAAATAAAATAAATAAAGAAAAAAAAGATTTTTCATAAAATAAATAAAAAGCAAAAAAGAAAAGTAAATAAATAAGTAGAAACAAAATAAACTTTAATAAATAAGTAGAAACAAAATAAACTTTAATAAATAAGTAGAAACAAAATAAACTTTAACGAAGTAAAATAAATAAACTTTAATAAAATAAATAAATATAGCAATAGTAAGTAGAAACAAATAAAATAAATAAAGAAAAAAAGTGCCACCTACTGGGCCACCACGGCCTGAATACGACTAGAAACCCAATCACGGGCCAGGATTCAGGCCCGCAGCAGGCCCAGTAGGCCCACATGCACACACTAACAGGTTAGACCTGAAAGCCTGCAGTTGAGAGGAGCTCGAGAGGGTGGGCGCAACAGCGCTTATAAACCACTCTCGAGCTCTCTCAACTAGGGAGGTGGGACTAAACTTTGGCCGCGACGCGGGCAGCACAAGGCCTTTGGTCCCGGTTGGTGGCACCAGCCGGGACTAAAGGGGTGCATTGGTACCGGTTTGTGGCACCAAGTGGGACCAATGCCCCCCCTTTAGTCCCGGTTGATGCCACCAACCGGGACCAAAGGCCTCAGCTTCCCGCCCTTTGGGCTGCCGAAAAGAGACCTTTGGTCCCGGTTGGTGGCACCAACCAGGACTAAAGGGGGGCATTGGTCCCAGTTGGTGCCACGAACTGGGACCAATGCTCTGGGTATATAAGCAAGACTTGTCAAAAATTTCAGTTTTCATCCATTCCCCCTCGACGGCCCCGACCTCCACGCCGCCGCCAGGCTGCCCCGACGCTGCCCGCCGCTGTCGCCGTTGCCCACGCCCGTCGTCGCCATCGCCGTCGCTCGCGCCCGTCGTCGCCGCCATCTGCCCCCGCCATCGTAACCGCGCCGTATCTGCCCCGACACCATTGCCCTGCCTCGTCGTCGCCGTCGCCGCCCCCGTCGTCGCGCCCTCGCCGTCGCCGCCCTACCTCTGCGACCTCACCGTCATCCAACGCATCCCCAACCTTGCCGTTGCCTCCGCCTCATCGACCTCGCCGTCGCCTCCTCGCACTAGCCCCTGCCCTGCCCTGCGCGCGCCACCTCTGCCTCAGGCCAGCCCCGACCTCGCCTCACCGACACCGCCTACAGTGATGTTGGGGAACGTAGTAATTTCAAAAAATTTCCTATGCACACGCAAGATCATGGTGATGCATAGCAACGAGATGGGAGAGTGTAGTCCACATACCCTCGCAGACCGAAAGCGGAAGCGTTATGACAACGCGGTTGATGTAGTCGTACGTCTTCACGGCCCAACTGATCAAGCACCGAAACTACGGCACCTCCGAGTTCTAGCACACGTTCAGCTCGATGACGTCCCTCGAACTCCGATCCAGCCGAGTGTCGAGGGAGAGTTCCATCAGCACGACGGCGTGGTGACGATCTTGATGTTCTACCGTCGCAGGGCTTCCCCTAAGCACCACTACAATATTATCGAGGAGGACTATGGTGGAGGGGGGCACCGCACACGGATAAGAGATCAATGATCAATTGTTATGTCTAGAGGTGCCTCCTGCCCCCGTATATAAAGGAGCCAAGGGGGAGGGGACGGCCGGCCAAGGAGGGGCGCACCAAGGTGAGTCCTACTCCCACAGGGAGTAGGAATCCCTTCTTTCCTAGTTGGAGTAGGAGAAGGGGGGGAAGGAGGAGGGAGAGAGGAAGGAAAGGGGGCGCGCCACCTGTGGTGGTTCTAAACCTGACAGTAGAAAGGGGGGTAGGTATGGAGAGGCAAGATCTCAGCTATGGCGAAGATGTACACACGAGGTTTAGGAGTTCAGGCCCTTCTCAGAGGAAGTAATAGCCCTACGTCTCGGTGATCGGAGGCGGTCGATTGGACTATATGTGTTGTATTACAAAGGGTGCGAACCCTTGTGCCAGAAGAGGGGGGGGCTTATATAGAGTGCGCCAGGACCCTAGCCCCACTCCATTACAAGGGAACTAATGTACATAAAGTAGGGGCATTACTGGTAACGCCAGCAGTAAGTACTCTTAATGCTCATGAAGACTAGGGAGTAAATATCTGGCCGTTGCGTGCTCTCCTGACTACTGGTCTTCGATATGGTCGAGTGACGACAGGTAACGACCGTCGAGTGATGTGACCGTCGAGTGGATTACACTCGACGTATGAGACTGGTGCTCTTCCGTTGACTCTTAGTCTTTTCATTTCCAGGGTAGTGACCTTGGGTAGGACGTATAGGTCGAGCCTATGACCCTACCTTGGGTCTATATCCTCGTCAGTAGCCCCCGAATGGATTAAGGTGTGAGAGGAAAGTAAGACAACATTGGACCTGTCCTGTGTTTTGTGTCTCCGCGAGTGTTTCCTGTTAGACTGGACGCCTACATTGATACTTTGGGGTCGACTCGGTTGCCTTGATCCATTCAGTAAGTTGTCGACTGAATTGGTGACTTCATGCATCGAGTGTCATGCGGGAGTGCGAGATCTCGGGCGCGATTTCCCGCGGGGGATCCCCGATTCTGCGAGATATGAAATTTCGGGGTGCGCGCGAGCAGAACGGCACCGAAAAAAGGGGGACCCGGATAAGCAGCGACGCCTCGATCATCGCGCCGCCTTTCTCGCCACGTTCGCTGCGCACAACTGTAGCAAGATTTGACGGGATTGCCCGACCCCACGCGCCAGTCACTCGGAAGTGAACCTTTATAAGGCGACGAGGCCGGGGTGCTTGCACTATGCACGCCTGCCTCTTCTTTTTTCTCATCTGCTCCCCCGCTGCACCAAGCGCCTCCGCCTCTGACACCGCCGCTCTCCCACCATGGCGAAGGACAAGACGGCGGTGCTAGAGCGCGCCAAGAAGGCAACGGGGGAGGCGAAGGGCAAGAAACCAAGCCGTGGATCATCGTCGCACTCGGGGCTGCCGCCGGGCTGGATCCAAGGCGATTGGATCCGGTCTTCGATCCGGCAGGAAGATCTGACCAATCTAGAGGAGTCTCGGCTGATTGCAGCGGGGGCGGCGAGGCTGCCGAAGGGAGAGACGGAGCGACAATCTCGACTTTGCCTTTTTAACCGACTGGGAGCGAATGGTGAAGATATGTTTGAAGAGACCCCAGTGCGGTCGACACCCTAAGAAGTTCTCGCACATACACCCACCTTATCCAGATGTGCGGGGGCTTAGGTATCCAAAAGAGGAATAGGAGCGCTTTCCCTACTGTGACCCTCCCTGAATCCGTTAGAGGTTAGCAATCATCCTGGTTCTACTGCCAAGACGTTGCGACTCCAGGTCATTCGACCGGTCTTCCTCCTTTTTCATTCGACCGTGTCCAAACTCCGGCTCCACTAAAGGTTACTACTGCCGAGACCATGGAGACGGGGATGTTAGTGGACCGGGTGGTCCACCTCATCAATGACGGTGTCACTGGCCTGGACTTGCTAGAGGTGTTCCTCGCTCGGCGTATCCAGCCTCTCCAGGCCCATGATCACTCGATGTGGTTGTATTCTGGACCAGACGACACCACTCGGGTCCATCCAGAAGAAGTGTCGCTCGACACCGTGGCTCATGCTTGAAGAGTATTACGGGCACTCAAGATAACCCTAGAGGATCCAGGCGAGTCGTCCCTTTAGGAAGTGACAACCCACCTGACAAGGTACATTCTCCGTTCCGAGTGTTTTCCGCTTGCGTTCCGACTGTGCTCGATGTTGACTGACTCTTGTCTCGACCGATTTGCTTTGCAGGTATTCACTAAGATGTATTCAATGCCCAATGGCAAACAGGCTTTGGTGCCGGACCAGGAGGGGGAGGACAGTGCGGAGGAGAGTGGCGAGTGGGAGTCTCTGGAAGGGGAGGAGGAGGAGGTGAGCGAGGAGTCGGACGAGCAGGAAGAGGTTGACTTGCCGCCGCGCTCCGAGCATCGATCCAAGCAGCAACACGATCCGTCCGGCGATCGTGTGAAGAGTGCGGCTCCAAGTGCCGCCACCCAGAAGCGCGCTCGGACGTAGACTCCGGAGCCGACGGAGAAGGTGGCTAAGAAGCCAAAAGTCGCCCCTTCCAAGACCCGAAAGACATTGTCGCGAATCAAAATGGACGTCCCTGTTGCCTCAAGTGGGTATCTTATTTGTGTTTCCGTAAGTCGACTGAAAGTTCTCTCGATCCGACTGACTAATCCTTGTGCCCTTCCAGCCCCGCCTCTGCTGCCACTGACATGGACGTTGACAAGGCACCAGAAGACGAAGAAGCCACCTCACGAGCTGGTAAGTTTGTTCAACCCAGTTTTGTTTAACTGAGTGAGTGGTCAATTGACTGAAAAATTTATATTGCTCTTCTTATGTAGCTCCGCAAGATATCGTTGTGCTCCCTGATGACGAAGAAGAAGAAGCTCCTCTACAGGAGAGGAAGAAGAAGAGTGGAGGTTCGAGAAGAAGGAGACTTGAAGTCCAAATCCCTCAGTCGACACCAGCACCGGAGGCGATAGCTCGGACAAACGTCACATTTGCTAACCCGTTGACGACTGATCATCCGTCGGGGTCAACTGCAAAGATGCCTGCTGCACCAGTGCAACTCCACTCGTCTGACCCGGCCGCTACTTCGACTCCTCTGGAGCCATCCCTCTTTGCTACATATCAGACTTCGGACGACTCGCCGAGTTCTGCTAGGGAAGCTCTTCACCAGGCGAATCTTGTCATGGAGCAGGTGAAAGTGATGCATGAAGCTAGTCAAATAGCTTACAATGCCAGCACTGCCCTTCAGACCAATGTTCAGGTCAGTAAACTTCCAACTGAATTTTTGAACATTGCTTTATATCTGATCGCCTAGTGGGTGTTCCTTCGTTTAGGACTCAAGAAATCTCTGATTTTGCACTTTCCGAATCAGTGGGGGCACGTCAAGTGCACCCACTGGGTGTAGTCCCCGAGACCACGGTCGACTGCTGGCAGTCGACTGAGGTCTGATGAGTGTTGATCATTCTGTATCTTTTTTAAGCTCTTCACTGAGTGTTGATCTGATCCAGTGGGGGCATGCTAAGTGCACGCACTGGGTGTAGTCCCCGAGACTACTGTTGAATATTTGATTCGACAGTAGTCTGAGAATAAATCTTTCCCTTCACTGTTACTTGTATGTGTCAACTGACATGTCTGTCTTTCTGGCTGGAGAGGTCTTGTGATCTTGGAGCTCGTCTCACCGAATTAAAGAAGAAGCATATCAGTGTTGAACTTGATCTCGAACTGGCGAAGAAGAATCTGAAGAAAGCTCAAGAAGAAACAACCATCATGGGAGGTAATCACTCGATCATTCTGTCTGCTTTGTAGCTTCACACTTGGTGCTGGCTTTTCTTTTAGTCTCTTTGAACCGAGTGAATTCACACAAGCATATGTGTGTAGTGAAAATCGCCAACTTCAGTCTTGTCTGAAGAGTGTTGTTTCTATAGAGAGGATGAAGGAAGCTCTGGAGAAGAAGGATCTGGACTTGGCAGCTGCTCAAAAGGAAGCGCGCGAGAAGACGAAGCTTGCGGACGAGAAGCTAGCTTCAATCGGCAAGTTGGAGGATGAGAACGCGACATTGAAGATGGCTATCTCAAACGCTAATCGTGAGGTCGAGCAGCTGAGGAAGGACAAGGAGAACTTGACCGCTGAAGTTGAGGGTCTCAAGACCAGGACCGACAAGCTAGAGTCTTATTTAGAACAGCTTGCGGCAAAGCTTGTCCTGAAGCTTGAAGGTATGTCTATTCAGTTAAATAACCATCGTCGACTGGGATTTGCAATACTGTCGACTCATTGTTCGTTGTGATGAAACGGAACTCTGTGAGGACTTTGAGGCTGAAACTAGATGGGTCGAGACAGGTCTCAACCCATCAATTGCCCCATGAAAGATGAAGTCACGATGAACTTGCTTCGACTGGAATCGCGCTTGGATGGTGCAGTCGACTATCTAGCTCGGCTGAAGGCGGCGATGGTCCGAGTGGATGCCGAGCTCTGGCCACAGGTGGAGATGTCTCGAGACCTCGAGTACTTGATGACTTGGCTGAACCAAATTGCAGACCAAGTGCAAGAATGGAAGAAATCTTCTGCGCGCTGTGGGGCTGACGTTGCCTTGTCTTTGGTCCGAGTGCACTGCAAGGAGGCCAAGGAGGACAAGCTGGCAGCTCTCAAAGTGGCAAACACCAAGAAGCATTCCTTCTAGGACTTCATGGCCACTTTCCTCGAGGCAGCCACTCGCATCGCCGACAGCATCGATCTTGACAGCTTCTGCGACCCGGCCAGTCCTTCTCCCGCCGAGTGATTTGAAAAACATTATGTCACCACTTTGATTTGCCTTAGAATGTCGAGTGGATTTGTAATCGTTAAAACTCCTTCGGGTCTGGCGCCCGAGCACTTTATTTTGCGGTTAGGAAACTTCGGATTTATCACCCCTCATATTGCGCCTGTCTTCGAATGAAATTCGCCTTTCTCCCAAATTACTGTCCGTTTGTTTAATGCAGCTTCTGGAGAAGAATGGCCAGTCGCCTGATCGAGCGATCTTTGAGTAGCATAGATCAGCTCATCAGTAAGGCACTCAACAATGGTCTTGACGTTCCAGTCGACCGGTCGGGTGATCCTTGCGCAACATTGATCAGGTCATCAGCAAGGCACTCAGCAATGGTCTTGACGTTCCAATCGACTGATCTGGTGATCCTTGCGCAACATTGATTAACCCATCAGCGAGGCACTCAGCAATGGTCTTGACGTTCCAGTGGACTGGTCGGGTGATCCTTGCGCAACATTGATCAGCTCATCAGCAAGGCACTCAGCAATGGTCTTGACATTCCAATCGACAGATCTGGTGATCCTTGCGCAGCATTGATCAGCTCATCAGCAAGGTACTCAGCAATGGTCTTGACGTTCCTGTCGACCGATTGGGTGTGGTTTTCAAAACTTAGGCGACTACGAGATTGCAGCTAAGCCCCCGAGTGAGAGGTTGGCTCTTCACTCGGTAGGATTTTTTGAAACTTAGGCGAGTACGAGACTGCAGCTAAGCCTCCGAGCGGGAGGTTCGCTCACCACTCGATAGGATTTTTTCAAACTTAGGCGAGCACTGGGCTGCAGCTAAGCCCCCGAGTGAGGGGACTGCTCTTCACTCGGTAGGATTTTTCAAACTTAGGCGAGCACTGGGCTGCAACTAAGCCTCCGAGTGAGAGGACTGCTCTTCACTCGGTAGGATTTTTTCAAACTTAGGTGAGCACTGGGCTGCAGCTAAGCCTCCGAGTGAGAGGACTGCTATTCACTCGGTAGGATTTTTTCAAACTTAGGCGAGCACTGGGCTGCAGCTAAGCCCCCGAGTGAGAGGCCAACTCACCACTCGGTAGGATTTTTATCACTTAGGCGAGCACTGGGCTGCAGTTAAGCCCCCGAGTGAGAGGCAGACTCACCACTCGGTAGGATTTTTATCACTTAGGTGAGCACTGGGCTGCAGCTAAGCCACTGAGTGAGCGGCAGACTCATCACTCGGTAGGATTTTTATCACTTAGGCGAGCACTGGGCTGCAGCTAAGCCCCCGAGTGAGAGACAGACTCACCACTTGGTAGGATTTTTGTCACTTAGGCGAGCATTGGGATGCATCTAAGCCCCCGAGTGAGAGGCAGACTCACCACTCGGTAGGATTTTTATCACTTAGGCGAGCACTTGGCTGCAGCTAAGCCCCCGAGTGAGAGGCAAACTCACCACTCGGTAGGATTTTTATCACTTAGGCGAGCACTGGGCTGCAGCTAAGCCCCCGAGTGAGAGGCAGATTCATCACTCGGTAGGATTTTTATCATTTAGGCGAGCACTGGGCTGCAGCTAAGCCCCCGAGTGAGAGGCAGACTCACCACTCGGTAGGATTTTTGTCACTTAGGCGAGCACTGGGCTGCAGCTAAGCCCCTGAGTGAGAGGCAAACTCATCACTCGGTAGGATTTTTATCGAATCGACTTAGGCGCAACAGATTCGCGGCTAAGGTAATGTACACAAAAGAAATAAACAACAACTATGCGGGAGGAGTAAATTATGTCTTTTTATAGTCAAACTAAAAAGTATTTCTTATTACATCTGATCGGTCTAAACATTTAAGAATAGAAAGGGCGGAGCAGATCCGCATTCCAGGCGCGCGACTCATCTTTATTGTGTTCGACGTTGAAGAGACGATACGCTCCATTGTGGAGCACCTTGGTGATGATGTAAGGGCCTTCCCAAGCGGGGGCGAGCTTGTGTGGCTTTTGTTGATCCACTCGGAGGACCAAGTCCCCTTCCTGGAATGCACGACACCTTACGTTCTTGGCATGGAAAGGACGCAAGTCTTGCTGGTAAATGGTCGATCGGATCAAGGCAATCTCCCTTTCCTCCTCCAATAGGTCGATTGCATCTTGTCGAGCTTGCTCTGCTTCTTCTTCTAAGAAGAGCTTGACTCGGGGAGCGTTGTGGAGCAAATCGCTCGGTAAGACAGCTTCGGCTCCGTAGACTAGAAAGAATGGAGTCTGTCCAGTTGACCGATTGGGGGTTGTCCTCAGCCCCCAAAGCACCAAGGGTAGTTCGTTGACCCAAGCCCCTGCCGCGTGCTTGAGATCACGCATTAACCGAGGCTTCAGCCCTTTGAGAATCAATCCATTCACTCGTTCCGCCTGTCCATTCGACATGGGATGGGCGACCGAAGCGTAATCGACCCTCATGCCTTGGGAGGCGCAAAAAGCTTTGAACTCTTCCGAATCGAAGTTCGAGCCGTTATCCGTCATAATGCTGTGTGGGATGCCATATCTGAATATAAGTTCTCTGATGAAACTCACAGCTGTGCTTGCTTCAAGGCTCTTGATGGGCTTGGCTTCTATCCATTTGGTGAACTTGTCTACTGCTACCAGCACATGTGTAAATCCACTCCTCCCTGTCCTCAGAGGTCCAACCATGTCCAGACCCCAAACAGCGAAAGGCCAGACGAGAGGAATGGTCTTCAGAGCTCATGCAGGTTTGTGGGACATGTTGGAATAAAACTGACAACCTTCACACTTGTCCACTATTTCCTTTGCCATCTCGTTAGCGTGCGCCCAATAAAACTTGGCTCGGTATGCTTTGGCTACGATGGTCTGAGAGGACGCATGGTGACCACAGGTTCCCGAGTGAATATCATTAAGGATCATTCGGCCTTCTTCAGGCGTGATGCACTTCGGGCAGGCTCCAGTTACACTCTCTCTGAACAACTGTCCCTTTATCACAGTAAAGGCCTTAGACCGTCGGACGATCTGTCGAGCCTCTTCTTCATCCTCCAGGAGTTCTTTCCTAAGAATGTATGCAATGTATGGTACCGTCCAGTTGGGAGTGATGACCAAAACCTCCATGATTAAGTCGACCATGGCTGGGACTTCAACTTCAGTCGGATCCGTGGCGCTCTTGGGCTGCGGTGGTTCTTTGGTGAAAGGATCTTCCTGAACCGAAGGAGAATGGACATGTTCCAGGAACACATTTCGGGGAATAGCTTCTCTCTTTGAGCCTATCTTGGCCAACTCATCGGCGGCTTGATTTTTCAGTCGGGGTATATGGTGGAGCTCCAAACCTTCAAACCTCTTCTCCAGCTTTCTCACTACATTGCAATAACCTGTCATGGCTGGGCTCCTGACATCCCATTCCTTCATAACTTGGTTAACCACCAAATCTGAATCGTCATAGACCATAAGGCGACGGACGCCGAGTGAAATGGCCATACGCAACCCGTATAGAAGTGCTTCATATCAAGCTTCGTTATTGGAAGAATCAAAATGAATCTGGAGAACGTAACTAAGCCTGTCTCCGCGGGGGGATACCAAAACTACTCCAGCACCCGAACCATTCACCATCTTGGAGCCATCAAAGAACATAGTCCAATGCTCCGAGTGAACTTGAGTCGACAATTGCTGCTCAATCCATTCGGCAAGGAAATCTACAATTGCTTGGGACTTGAAGGCCTTCTTTGCCTCGAACTTGATATCTAATGGAAGGAGTTCAATCGCCCATTTTGCCACTCGACCAGTTGCGTCTCTGTTATTCAGAATTTCAGATAGTGGCACGTCGCTGAAGACTGTAATGGAGTGGTCAGAGAAATAATGCGCCACCTTCTTCATGGTCATGTAAATTCCATAGACAAGCTTCTGATAGTGTGGGTATCGTTGCTTGGAGGGAGTCAAAACTTCAGAGAGATAATAGACTGGGCGTTGAACTTTGTAAGCTTTTCCTTCTTCTTCTCGCTCGACCGTGAGTACTGTGCTGACAACTTGTCCAGTGGCTGCAATGTAGAGCAGTAAAGGCTCTTTGCTGATTGGCGCAGCGAGCACCGGCTAGGTGGAAAGTAGGGTTTTGAGCTCTTCAAACGCTGCTTCAGCTTCATCAGTCCACTAGAACTTATCAGACTTCTTCATCAATTGGTAATGAGGCAAGGCCTTTTCACCGAGACGAGAAATGAATCGACTCAGGGCGGCCAGACAATCAGTCAGCTTCTGAACGTCATGCACTCGCACGGGGCGTTTCATCCGGAGGATGGTATCAACTTTTTCTGGATTGGTGTCGATCCCTCGTTCGGAACTGAGAAAACCGAGTAACTTTCCTCCTGGAACTCCGAATGTGCATTTTGACAGATTAAGCTGGATATCATACCTTCTCAGGTTGGCAAAGGTTCCTGCTAGGTCAGTCAATAGGTCGGAACCTTTGCGAGACTTGACCACAATGTCATCCATGTACGCTTCCACATTCCAACTGATTTGAGTGAGCAGGCACTTCTGAATCATTCTCATGAATGTGGCTCCGACATTTTTCAAACCAAAAGGCATGGTGACATAGCAAAAGAACCCGAATGGGGTGATGAAGGCTGTTTTTATTTCATCGGGACCATACAGTCGGATCTGATGGTATCCGAAATACGCATCTAAGAAAGACAAGCACTCACACCCCGCAGTCAAGTCAACAATCTGATCGATGCGAGGGAGAGGGAAGTGATCTTTCGGGCAGGCCCGATTGATATGCTTGAAATCAATGCACATATGAAGTGAATCGTCCTTTTTAGGAATCATGACTACATTGGCTAACCACTCGAGTGGTAGATTTCACGGATGAACTCTGCTGCCAACAATCGAGCCACTTCTTCGCCAATTGCTTTCCCCTTCTGCACGGCGGACCGCCGAAGGTGCTCTTTGACGGGTTTTACTTTGGGGTTGAAACGCAAACGGTGCTCGGCCAGTCCCCAGGGCACACCTGGCATGTCAGAAGGTTTCCATGCAAAGATGTCCCAGTTCTCACGGAGGAACTGAAAGAGCACTTCTTCCTATTTGCTGTCGAGCATCGTCGACATATGAGTCAGTGCAGCATTGGGATCCGTCGGATGAATATGAACTGGCTTCGTCTCACCGGTCGATTGGAATGCAGAATCTGTGGCAGGCTTCTTGGCTCTAAGCAAATCACTCGGATCTGCATTCTTCTGATATTCTTGGAATTCAACTGCCGCCATCTGTTCGTCGGCGATCTTGGAACCTTTTCGGAAACATTCCTCAGCCTTCTGCCGATTGCCTGTAACTGTGATCACACCTTTGGGGCCAGGCATCTTCAGTTTGAGATACACATAACATGGTCGAGCCATAAAGCGTGCGTAGGCTGGCCTACCCAAAATGGCATGATAGGCACTCTGGAAATCCACGACTTCAAATGTTAACTTCTCCTTTCGGTAATGCTTCGAATCACCGAAAACCACGTCGAGGCCGATCTGACCGAGTGATTCGGCTTTCTTCCCAGGGATAACACCGTGGAAGCTCATGTTGCTCTCACTAAGTTTGGACATTGGAATGCCCATCCCCGTCAAGGTTTCAGCGTAAAGGATGTTTAGACCACTGCCACCATCCATCAGAACTTTGGTCAGTCGAGTGCCCCCGACCACAGGGTTGACCACCAGCGCTTGCCTCCCAGGGGTGGCCACATGAGCGGGATGGTCTGACTGGTCGAATGTGATGGCCGTCTGGGACCACCTCAGATAGGCGGTCTTCTCCGTAGGGGCGACCATGTTCACTTCCCTGTTGATGACCTTCAATCGACTCTTGCTTTCAACATCAGCAAAAATCATCAGAGTGGAATTGACTTTGGGATAACCATCGTCTTGCTCTTCATCTTCCTCTTTGTCCGACTCATTTTCCTTCTCATTGGGTGGTTTCTCTCGGAACTGCTGGATTAGGAGTCGACACTATCGAGTGGTATGCTTTGGGTAAATCAGATTACCTTCCTCGTCTTTCTTCGTCTGGATGTGGCACGGCAAATCCAGCACATCATTTCCTTCCTTATCGTTCACCTTCTTAGGGGGCCAAGGCCCCTTAGGTTTTCCCTTAAACTTTCCTTGATTCACTGCGGCGATCTCTCCAGGAGCTGCTGGCTCGGCCTTACACTTTTGTTTCCGACTGGAGTTACCTCCACCGGTCTCCTGGCCGGTTGGTTTGCTATTCCCGCTACGGAGTCGATCCTCTTCTTCCCCGTTAGCGTACCGAGTGGCTATCTCCATCATTCGAGCCAGAGTCATATCGCCAGTCCGATCGAATTTCAAGACCAATTCTCTGTATTTGACGCCTTCCTTGAAGGCGCACACAGCCTGATGTTCTGAAAAGTTCTTGACGGTGTGATGCAAAGTGGACCATCTCTGGATGAACTCCCTCAAAGTCTCATTCGGCTTCTGCACGCAGTGCTGTAGCTCAGGCAATCCTCCAGGTCGCTTGCACGTGCCCTCGAAAGTTCTCACGTACACTCGGGATAGCTCTTCCCAACTGTGAATACTGCCCGGAGCCAACTGAGTCAGCCATGCTCGGGCCAACCCTTCCAACATGAGTGGGAGATGCTTCATCGCTATCTCATCGTTACCACCCCCAATCTGCACAGCCACTCGGTAATCCTCAAGCCAAGTTTCAGGCTTGGATTCACTAGTGAACTTACTGACCCCGGAAGCCAGCCTGAAGTTGGGAGGTATCACTGCTGCCCTGATGGCTCTGCTAAACACTCAGGACCAGAAACATGCACTCGGCTGCCACTTGGACGATCTTTGCCTGGGTCTTCTCTATGCGCCCTGTTTCGGTCGACCAGACCTTGAACGAGGATAGATCTCGCGTCAAAGCCTGGCTCCCTTGGGTCGACTGAAGCTCTGCGCTCACCACTATGATGATGCCTGTCATCGTTTTGCCGAGGCACATACGACGCACACCTCGAGGAAGGCGTGGGTCCTCGACGGTGATTGCCACGGTCGAGTGGATGATCATAATGCCTACGCCCTTCACGCCGCGGAGGTGATCTGGGGCTGTGAGCCGACTGAACCGTGTCTGCTGCAACGGATCTGCTATGAATCCTATTTCACGACTGAGGTACTGCTATATTCTGCTCTCCTGTCGCCCTGAGCAGGGCCCTGATCTGCATCAACCCTCTGCCAGCTTCTGACTGGGAAGATTGGATAGACTCTGTTATGCGGGCTGCGGCTGTGAGATTCTGAATCGGAGTGCGGTATTACCTTTGGTGGAGTCGGAAAAAGTTGTGGTTGACTGGACTCATGGATCCGCTCCTGAGTGCGCTCGTCGAGAGCCCGCTGGAGGTTATCCAGTAGAGTGCGCTCAGCCAGATTAGCCAGGTGCACCTCCTCCAAGGCCCGCGCTTCGGGGGTTTCTCCTACGATGGGCGTGTGGAGTGCATCCATGTTGCGGTGACGAAGTTCTTCCCTCTGCTGAGAAGAGAGGGGCTCGGGTCGGTATTCCTCGTGGGCGTGCGACAGATCGCCGCCTCCGTCTCTGCCGCCCTCGCAGCGGAAACCAGGTGGGCTGTGAGTCCCATCGACCATTAAGACTTCGGCCGCGGGATCGCTGCTATCGCATTCGGATGCGGTCTCCGCGGAGCCAGTCGACAGATCGAACAAGCCGTGGAGAGTTTCATCGGGCTCAATTGCCGCGACTTGATGGGTGGTCGATTGCTGAGCCACCGCGTGTTTCACCCACTGCTGAAGCCGCGATCGACCGGATCGCTTGCGGCGGCGGGCAGCAGGGGAGGAAAACGCCATTGGGGCCGACTGGTATTGAGTCGACGGCTGCCGAAGAAGAACGCCACGAACGCACGCGCGGAAGTGCGTCGCTCCTTGGATGGGGAGCGCCTCAGTGTCCAGGGGAGCTTCTTGGAGCCACGCGGAGTCGTCGGCGATGAAAACGAGCGCGCCGAGACGGATCTCGCGGCCCTCAGCCAGCCCGCCGCCGGAAACCATGATGATGGTGATCGGAAAAAACTTGCAACTTCACCAATAAGTCGCTAAGACACCTGCCCCATGGTGGGCGCCAACTGTCGTGGTTCTAAACCTGACAGTAGAAATGGGGGTAGGTATGGAGAGGCAAGATCTCAGCTATGGCAAAGATGTGCACACGAGGTTTATGAGTTTAGGCCCTTCTCAGAGGAAGTAATATCCCTACGTCTCGGTGCCCGGAGGCGGTCAATTGGATTATATGTGCTGTATTACAAAGGGCGTGAACCCTTGTGCCAGAGGAGGGGTGCGGCTTATATAGAGTGCACCAGGACCCCAGCCCCACTCCATTACAAGGGAACAAATGTACATAAAGTAGGGGCATTACTGGTAACGCCAGCAGTATGTACTCTTAATGCTCATGAATACTAAGGAGTAAATATCTGGCCGTTGCGTGCCCTCCTGACTACTGGTCTTCGATATGGTCGAGTGATCTTCCTTGTGGTCGAGTGACGACAGGTAACGACCGTCGAGTGATGTGACCGTCGAGTGGATTACACTCGACGTATGAGACTGGTGCTCTTCCGTTGACTCTTAGCCTTTTCATCTTCCAGGGTAGTGACCTTGGGTAGGATGTATAGGTCGAGCCTATGACCCTACCCTGGGTCTGTATCCTCGTCACCGCCCCCCTCTCCTTGTCCTATTCGGACTATGGGGGAGGGGCGCGCGGCCCAGCCCTTGCCTCCTCTCGTCTTCTCCACTAGGGCCCATGTAGGCCCATTAAGCCCCCCGGGGGTTCCGGTAACCTCCCGGTACTCCGGTAAAATCCCGATTTCACCCGGAACACTTTCGATATCCAAATATAGGCTTCCAATATATCAATCTTCATGTCTCGACCATTTCGAGACTCCTCGTCATGTCCATAATCACATTCGGGACTCCGAACAAACTTCGATACATCAAAACTCATAATATAATTGTCATCGAAACCTTAAGCGTGCGGACCCTACGGGTTCGAGAACTATGTAGACATGACTGAGAACCATTTCTGGTCAATAACCAATAGCGGAACCTGGATGCTCATACTGGCTCCTACATATTCTACGAAGATCTTTATCGGTCACACCGCATAACAACATACGTTGTTCCCTTTGTCATTGGTATGTTACTTGCCCGAGATTTGATCGTTGGTATCTGAATACCTAGTTCAATCTTGTTACCGGCAATTCTCTTTACTCGTTACGTAATGCATCATTCCGTAACTAACTCATTAGCTACATTGCCTGCAAGGCTTATAGTGATGTGCATTACCGAGAGGGCCCAGAGATACCTCTCCGACAATCGGAGTGACAAATCCTAATCTCGAAATACGCCAACCCAACATGTACCTTCAGAGACACCTGTAGAGCTCCTTTATAATCACCCAATTATGTTGTGACGTTTGGTAGCACACAAAGTGTTCCTCCAGTAAACGGGAGTTGCATAATCTCATAGTCATAGGAACATGTATAAGTCATGAAGAAAGCAATAGCAACATACTAAATGATCAAGTGCTAAGCTAATGGAATGGGTCAAGTCAATCACAACATTCTCCTAATGATGTGATCCCGTTAATGAAATGACAACTGTTTTGTCCATGGCTAGGAAACATAACCATCTTTGATAAACGAGCTAGTCAAGTAGAGGCATACTAGTGACACTATGTTTGTCTATGTATTCACACATGTATTATGTTTCTGGTTAATACAATTCTAGCATGAATAACAAACATTTATCATGATATAAGGAAATAAATAATAACTTTATTATTTCCTCTAGGGCATATTTCCTTCAGTCTCCCGCTTGCACTAGAGTCAATAATCTAGTTCACATCATCATGTGATTCAACACCAATATTCACATCTGTATGTGATTAACACCCATAGTTCACATTGTCATGTGACCAACACCCAAAGGGTTTAATAGAGTCAATAATCTAGTTCACATCCCTATGTGATTAACCCCCAAAGAGTACTAAGGTATGATCATGTTTTTCTCATGAGAGAAGTTTAGTCAACGGGTCTGTCACATTCAGAGCTGTATGTATTTTGCAAATATTCTATGTCTACAATGATTTGCACGGAGCTACTCTAGCTTATTGCTCCCACTTTCAATATGTATCCAGATTGAGACTTAGAGTCATCTGGATCAGTGTAAAAGATTGCACCGATGTAACTTTTACGACGAACTCTTTTATCACCTCCATGATCAAGAAACATCTCCTTAGTCCTCACTAAGGATATTCTTGACTGCTGTACAATGATCTACTATTAGATCAAAATTGTATTCCTTTGACAAACTCAGAGCAAGGTATACAATAGGTCTGGTACACAGCATAGCATACTTTATAGAACCTATGACTGAGGCATAGGGAATGACTTTTCATTCTCTTTCTATTTTCTGTCGTGGTCGGGATTTGAGTCTTACTCAATTTCACACCTTGCAACACATGCAAGAACTCCTTCTTTGACTGTTCCATTTTGAACTACTTCAAAATCTTATCAAGGTATGTACTCATTTAAAAAACTTATCAAGCGTCTTTATCTATCTATATAGATCTTAATGCTCAATGTGTAAGCAGCTCCACCGAGGTCTTTCTTTGAAAAACTCCTTTCAAACACTCCTTTATGCTTTCCAAAAAATTCTACATCATTTCCAATTAA
This sequence comes from Triticum aestivum, assembly GCF_018294505.1. NCBI lineage: Eukaryota > Viridiplantae > Streptophyta > Magnoliopsida > Poales > Poaceae > Triticum > Triticum aestivum. The sequence continues at coordinate 70,595,146 of NC_057801.1, forward strand.
TAATATGGCATTCACATATACTTATTAGAAGGTCTGTAGTGCTCCCGCTCACTTTCTTGTAAATACAGGCCTTTCCAAAAGTCTGTATAAAACCATATGCTTTGATCAACTCATCAAAGCGTATATTCCAACTCCGAGATGTTTGCACCAGTCCATTGATGGATCGCTGGAGCTTGCAAATTTTGTTAGCACCTTTAGGATTAACAAAACCTTCTAGTTGCATCATATACAACTCTTCTTTAAAAAAATCCATTAAGCAATGTAGTTTTGACATCCATTTGCCAGATTTCATAAAATGTGGCAATTGCTAACATGATTTGGACAGATTTAAGCATCGATACAAGTGAGAAAATCTCATCGTATTCAATACCTTGAACTTGTCAAAAACCTTTCGCAACAAGTCGAACAAGTCGAGCTTAGTAGATAGTAACACTACTATCAGTGTACGTCTTCCTCTTGAAGATCCATTTATTTAACATGGCTAGATCATCGAGCAAGTCAATCAAAGTCCATACTTTGTTCTCATACATGGATCATATCTCAGATTTTATGGCCTCAAGCCATTTCGCGGAACCTGGGCTCATCATCGCTTCCTCATAGTTCGTAGGTTCATCATGGTCTAGTAACATGACTTCCAGAACATGATTACCGTACCGCTCTGGTGCGGATCTTACTCTGGAAGACCTACGAGGTTTGGTAGCAACTTGATCTGATGTTTCATGATCATCATCATTAACTTCCTCACTAATTGGTGTAGGAATCACTGGAATTTATTTCTGTGATGAACTACTTTCCAATAAGGGAGAAGGTACAATTACCTCATCAAGTTCTACTTTCCTCCCACTCACTTCTTTCGAGAGAAACTTCTTCTCTAGAAAGGATCCATCTTAGCAACGAATAACTTGCCTTTGGATCTGTGATAGAAGGTGTACGAATAGTTACCTTTGGGTATTCTATGAAGACGCACTTCTCCGATTTGGGTTCGAGCTTATCAGGTTGAAACTTTTTCACATAAGCATCGCAGCCCCAAACTTTAAGAAACGACAACTTTGGTTTCTTGCCAAACCACAGTTCATAAGGCGTCGTCTCAACGGATTTTGATGGTGCCCTATTTAAAGTGAATGCAGTTGTCTCTAATGCATAACCCCATAATGATAGTGGTAAATCGATAAGAAACATCATAGATCGCTCCATATCCAATAAAGTGCGGTTACGATGTTCGGACACACCATAACGCTGTGGTGTTCCATGTGGCGTGAGCTGTGAAACTATTCCACATTATTTTATATGGAGGCCAAACTTGTAACTCAAATATTCTTCTCCACGATCAGATCATAGAAACTTTATTTTCTTGTTATGATGATTCTTCACTTCACTCTGAATTTCTTCGAATATTTCAAATGTTTCAGACTTGTGTTTTATTAAGTAGATATAAGCATATCTGCTCAAATCATCTGTGAAGGTCAGAAAATAATGATACTCGCCACGAGCATCAACACTCATTCGATCGCATACATCGGTATGTATTATTTCCAATAAATTAGTAGCTCGTTCCATTGTTCCGAAGAACGGAGTTTTAGTCATCTTGCCCAAAAGGCACGGTTCGCAAGCATCAAATGATTCATAACCAAGTGATTTCGAAAATCCATCTTTATGGAGTTTCTTCATGCGCTTTACACCGATATGACCCAAATGGCAGTGCCACAAATAAGTTGCACTATCATTATTAACTTTGCATCTTTTGGCATCAATATTATGAATATGTGTATCACTATGATCGAGATCCAACAAACTATTTTCATTGGGTGTATGACCATCGAAGGTTTTATTCATGTAAACAGAACAACAATTATTCTTTGACTTTAAATGAATAACTGTATCGCAATGAACATGATCAAATCATATAAATGTTCAACACAAACGCCAAATAACATTTATTTAGGTTTAATACTAATCCCAAAAGTATAGGGAGTGTGCGATGATGATCATATCAATCTTGGAACCACTTCCAATACACATCGTCACTTCACCCTCAACTAGTCTCTGTTTAGTCTGTAACTCCTGTTTCGAGTCACTAATTTTTAGCAACCGAACAAGTATCAAATACTCAGGGGCTACTATAAACACTAGTAAGGTACACATCAATATCATGTATATCAAATATACCCTTGTTCACTTTGCCATCCTTCTTATCCACCAAATATTCAGGGCATTTCCGCTTCCAGTGACCATTTCCTTTGCAGTGTAAGCACTCAGTTTCAGGCTTTGGTCCAGTTTTGGGCTTCTTCGTGGGAGTGACAACTTGCTTGTCATTCTACTTGAAGTTCCCTTTCTTTCCCTTTGCTCTTTTCTTGAAACTAGTGGTCTTGTCAATCATCAACACTTGATGCTCTTTCTTGATTTCTACCTTCGTTGATTTCAGCATCATGAAGAGCTCGGGAATCATTTTCGTCATCCCTTGCATTATAGTTCATCACGAAGTTCCAGTAACTTGGTGATGGTGACTAGAGAACTCTGCCAATCACTATCTTATCTGGAAGATTAACTCCCACTTGATTCAAGCGATTGTAGTACTCAGACAATCTAAGTACTTGCTCACTAGTTGAGCAATTCTCCTCCATCTTTTAGGCAAAGTATTTGTCAGAGGTCTCATACCTCTTGATATGGGCATGAGTCTGAAATACCAATTTCATCTCTTGAAACATCTTATATGTTCCATGACGTTTCAAAAACGTTTTTGTAGTCCCGGTTCTAAGCCATAAAGCATGGTGCACAAAACTATCAAGTAGTCATCATATTGAGCTAGCCAAACGTTCATAACGTCTGCATTTGCTCCTGCAATAGGTCTGTCACCTGGCGGTGCATCAAGGACATAATTCTTCTATGCAGCAATGAGGATAAACCTCAGATCACGGACCAAGTCCGCATCATCGCTACTAACATTTTTCAACTTGGTTTTCTCTAGGAACACATATAAAAACATAGGGAAGCAAAAACACAGGGAAGCAACAATGCGAGCTATTGATCTACAACATAATTTGCAAAAATACTACCAGGACTAAGTTCATGATAAATTAAAGTTCAATTAATCATATTACTTAAGAACTCCCACTTAGACAGACATATCTCTAGTCATCTAAGTGATCACGTGATCCAAATCAACTAAACCATGTCCGATCATCACGTGAGATGGAGTAGTTTTCAATGGTGATCATCACTATGTTGATCATATCTACTATATGATTCACACTCGACCTTTCAGTCTCCGTGTTCCGAGGCCATATCTGTATATGCTAGGCTCGTCAAGTTTAACTTGAGTATTCTGCGTGTGCAACTGTTTTGCACCCGTTGTATTTGAACGTAGAGCCTATCACACCCGATCATCACGTGGTGTCTCAGCACGAAGAACTTTCACAATGGTGCATACTCAGGGAGAACACTTCTTGATAATTAGTGAGAGATCATCTTAAAATGCTACCGTCAATCAAAGCAAGATAAGATGCATAAAGGATAAACATCACATGCAATCAATATAAGTGATATGATATGGCCATCATCATCTTGTGCTTGTGATCTCCATCTCCGAAGCACCGTCGTGATCACCATCGTCACCGGCGTGACACCTTGATCTCCATCGTAGCATCGTTGTCGTTTCTCCATCTATTGCTTCTACGACTATCGCTGCCGCTTAGTGATGAAATAAAGCAATTACAGGGCGTTTGCATTTCATATAATAAAGCGACAACCATATGGCTCCTGCCAGTTGCCGATAACTTCGGTTACAAAATATGACCATCTCATACAATAAAATATAGCATCAACGCTTGACCATATCACATCACAACATGCCCTGCAAAAACAAGTTAGACGTCCTCTACTTTGTTGTTGCAAATTTTACATGGCTGCTACGGGCTTAGCAAGAACCGTTCTTACCTACGCATCAAAACCACAACGATAGTTTGTCAAGTTGGTGCTGTTTTAACCTTCGCAAGGACCGGGCGTAGCCACACTCGGTTCAACTAAAGTGAGAGAGACAGACACCCGCCGGTCACCTTTAAGCAACTAGTGCTTGTGGCGGTGAAACCAGTCTCGCGTAAGCGTACGCGTAATGTCGGTCCGGGCCGCTTCATCTCACAATACCGCTGGACCAAAGTATGACATGCTGGTAAGCAATATGACTTATATCGCCCACAACTCACTTGTGTTCTACTCATGCATATGACATCTACGCATAAAACCAGGCTCGGATGCCACTGTTGGGGAACGTAGTAATTTCAAAAAAATTCCTACGCACACGCAAGATCATGGTGATGCATAGCAACGAGAGGGGAGAGTGTACTCCACGTACCCTTGTAGACCGAAAGCGGAAGCGTTATGACAACGCGGTTGATGTAGTCGTACGTCTTCACGGCCCGATCAATCAAGCACCGAAACTACGGCACCTTCGAGTTCTAGCACACGTTCAGCTCGATGACATCCCTCAACTCCGATCCGGCCGAGTGTCGAGGGAGAGTTCCATCAGCACGATGGCATGGTGATGATCTTGATGTTCTACCATCACAGGGCTTCGCCTAAGCACCGCTACAATATTATCGAGGAGGACTATGGTGGAGGGGGGCACCACACACGGCTAAGAGATCAATGATCAATTGTTATGTCTAGAGGTGCCCCCTGCCCCCGTATATAAAGGAGCCAAGGGGGAGTGGGCAGCCGGCCAATGAGGGGCGCGCCAAGGGGAGTCCTACTCCCACCGGGAGTAGGACTCCCTTCTTTCCTAGTTGGAGTAGGAGAAGGGGGGAAGGAGGAGGGAGAGAGGAAGGAAAGGGGGGGGCGCCGCCACCCTCTCCTTGTCCTATTCGGACTAGGGGGGAGGGGCGCACGACCCAGTCCTTGCCTCCTCTCTTCCTCTCCACTAGGGCCCATGTAGGCCCATTAAGCCCCCGGGGGGTTCCGCTAACCTCCCGGTACTCCGGTAAAATCACGATTTCACCCGGAATACTTCCAAAATCCAAATATAGGCATCCAATATATCAATCTTCATGTCTTGACCATTTTGAGACTCCTCGTCATGTCCGTAATCACATTAGGGACTCCGAACAAACTTCGGTACATCAAAACTCATAAACTCATAATATAACTGTCATCGAAACCTTAAGCGTGCGGACCCTACGGGTTCGAGAACTATGTAGACATGACCGAGAACCGTTTCCGGTCAATAAACAATAGCGGAACCTGGATGCTCATACTGCCTCCTACATATTCTACGAAGATCTTTATCGGTCACACCGCATAACAACATACGTTGTTCCTTTGTCATCGATATGTTACTTGCCTGAGATTTGATCGTTGGTATCTGAATACCTAGTTCAATCTCATTACCGACAATTCTCTTTACTTGTTACATAATGCATCATTCCGTAACTAACTCATTAGCTACATTGCTTGCAAGGCTTATAGTGATGTGCATTACCGAGAGGGCCCAGAGATACCTCTCCGACAATCAGAGTGACAAATCCTAATCTCGAAATACGCCAACCCAACATGTACCTTCAGAGACACCTGTAGAGCTCCTTTATAATCACCCAGTTATGTTGTGACGTTTGGTAGCACACAAAGTGTTCCTCCGGTAAACAGGAGTTGCATAATCTCATAGTCATAGGAACATGTATAAGTCATGAAGAAAGCAATAGCAACATACTAAACGATCAAGTGCTAAGCTAACGGAATGGGTCAAGTCAATCACATCATTCTCCTAATGATGTGATCCCGTTAATCAAATGACAACTCTTTTGTCCATGGCTAGGAAACGTAACCATCTTTGATAAATGAGCTAGTCAAGTAGAGGCATACTAGTGACACTATGTTTGTCTATGTATTCACACATGTTTATGTTTCCGGTTAATACAATTCTAGCATGAATAATAAACATTTATCATGATATAAGGAAATAAATAATAACTTTATTATTGCCTCTAGGGCATATTTCCTTCAAGTGAGCCCCCGCGCACCTGCCCCCCTGCCGCCACCGCCGCCGTATGATGTTTTTTTTGTTCATAGATGTGATGCTTTTTTTCATATATGTTCATGTATATATGTTGATGTATAGATATATGTATGATGTTTTTTTGCATATATGTTGATGTAAGATTTTTTCCTGCATATATATGATGTTTTTTTTGTTCATAGATGATCATATATATGATGTATGCATGGATGTGGATGGAATATCATGTTTTTTGTTCATAGAATATGATGTTTTTTTATTCATAGATTATTTTTTGTTCCTGAGAGAGGCGGGGACGTCGAGGAAGTTGTACTGTTTAGGGTTAGGGTCGTCGAGGAAGAAGGAAAATATGGAAAAAAAATAAAAGAGGAAGAAGGAAGAAGGAGAAGAAGAAGGAAAAGAAGAGGAGAAAAAAATAAGAAGAGGAAGTAGAAGAAAAAAAAGGATAAGAAGAAGGAATTGAGGAGAAGAAGAAAAAATAGAATTTTTTTCTTCTCCTCTATTCCTTCTTCTTCTCCTCTTTTTTCTTCTTCTATTTCTTCTTCTTCTTCTTCTTCTTCTCTTTTTTTCATTCTTCTCCTCTTTTCTTCTTCTTCTTCTTCTTCTTCTTCTTCTTCTTCTTTTTATCGGGAACGAGGGTGTCGAGGATCGCCGAGGGGTCGAGGGTCGGGAACTAGGCTAGAGGGTCGCGAGGGTCATAGAGGGGTTGAGGGTCGTCGAGGCCGGTCGAGGGTCAGGGGTCAAGGGTGTCGTGGTTCTAAGTCTGACAATAATGTAGGGGGGTAGGAATGGAGAGGCAATATCCTAGCTATGGAGTAGTTGTATACGCAAGGGATTTGCGAGTTGAGGCCCTTTTTAGAGGAAGTAACAACCCTACGTCTCGGAGCCCAGAGGCGGTCGACTGGATTATGTGCGTATGAGTTACAGGGGTGCGAACCCTTTACACTGAGGAGGGGGTGGCTTATATAGAGTCCGCCAGACCCCTCCGGCCCTCAGTTATGCAGGGTTTAAGATACATTAAGATCGGGCGTTACTGGTAACGCTATAATTAAAGTGCTATGATGACCATAAAAGCTACTTAATGACCAACCGTTGGCGTGCATAGTGACCTTAGGTCTCCTGGATGTCGAGTGGATGGCTTCATGGTCGAGTGTCTTTGATTCCATCGAGTGGAACATTTTCGGGTCGACTGAAAGGTGATTTCTTCTAGAGATGTCCTTGGGGAGGGTACCTTGGACAGGTCCATGACCCTACCCTAGGTACATAGCTTCATCATTAGCCCCGAATGGATCGAGGTTTGAGTGGGGAAGGAGTTGAACACACTTCAGACCCATTTTCGTGTTATGCGTATGTCTTGTTCTGGATCAATGAACTTTAGGTGATGGCACAAACTTCTTTTTCATTCCCCTTGATCCATTCTTTGTATCCATCGAGTGAAGTTTTTTACTTGGAGAGCTCCGAGCAACAGAGCGGAGGAGATCTTTCGTCTGACGAGTTGTTCTGCAGCTCGCGGATTTAGCAGGATTCGCATTTCGGGAAGCGGGCGGGGCGGAGGAGGCCGCAGTAATCGGATGGGATAAGGCAGGGACGCCTCGATCTCTGTGCCACCTTTTTTGCCACGTATCGCGTGCGCGACTGTTGTGGGATTTGACAGGATCGCCCGGGCCTACAAGTCAGTCACTCGGAAGTAACCTCATATAAGGCGCCGGACGGGGCTTTTTGAACTGTGCGTTCTCATTTCCTCCTCTCTTCCCCAGACTTATCTGCCGCGTTCGCTTCCGTCTCAGTGCCGCTGCCCCATGCGCGTCTCGCCGGCGACGATGGTGAAACAGAAGACGGCGGCCCTGGAGCGGGCGAAGAAAGCGACGGCGAAGGCGAAGGGAAGGGCGACCAGTCAAGGCGGATCTTCATCGAGGGCCAGCCTGCCACAGGGCTTGATCCAGGGCGACTGGATCTGCTCGATGATTCGTCAAGCAGATCTTGATGACCTGGCCGATGGAGGACTGATCCCCCATGGATCGACGCGGCTCCCGGGGAAGGAGTCTGAGCCACAACCTCAGGAGGGTGAGTGCGTTCTCTTGGCCACCCATGTCGACCGTGGGTTTTCTTTGCCGCCTCACCCTTTCTTTCGGGGATTTCTGAATTTCTTTGGGGCGCAACTCCACCACTTCACACCGAACACCATCGTGTACCTCGCTGCTTTCGTGTCTTTGTGCTAGAATTTCTTGGGTTGTCGGCCTCATTGGGGTCTTTTCAAGCACATCTTCACCTGTCGCTCCCAGACAGTGAAAAAGGTCAATCCGAGTGACGAGAGAACACAAGTGATTCAGATGTGTGGGGGTCTTGGGGTTCAAGTGAGGGGGAAAAGTGCTTTTCCGGCCATGATCCTACCCGACTCGGTCCGTGGATGGCAGTCGACCTGGTTCTACTGCAAAGACCAGCCGACCCCAGGGCAGTCGACCGGACTCCCTCCTTTTTCCATGGACCGAGTGAGGAAGCCTTCCTCTTTGAAGGTGATCCTGGAAGAGAAGGCGCAGGTTAAGGCGCTGGTCAAACATGTTGTCTAGCTTATCCATGACGGGGTGACCGGCATGGACCTCTTGGAGGTCTTCCTCCGACGATGCATCCAGCCGCTTCAAGCTCGAGACCATCCGATGTGGTTGTATTCTAGCACTGAGGACACCACTCGGATCCACCCAGAGGAGATTGACGATGCCATGCTGGAGAGGTGGCTGGCGAGCATCATAGGGAACAAAGACAACCCCCGAGGAGCCAGGAGGATTCCTCCACTCAACCAATCATACGACGTAGACAAGGTCCAATTCTGCATCTCTGACTGTGATCCTGCTTTCTTCATTCTGTTCGCTTAAAATCAGTCGACTGACTTTTGTCTTGTTTGTTGTCTTCTAGGCCACTACTGAGATGTACTCGATACCCAATAGGGCGCAAGAACAGGCCGAGGAGGAAGAGGCGAGCGGAGGTGAAAGTGAGGAGGAGTGGCAATCTGATGATGAGGGGGAAGAGGATGACGATGGCTCCAGTGAAGAGGAAGAGGAGGAGGAAGTCGATCCTCCTTGCACGGAAAGGCGATCCAAGCTCACCCATGATCCCGCAAGCGAGAGTGGCAAAGCGACTGCGCCCGTTGGGCAAGCGTCAAAGCGCCCTCGAGCGGCTTCTCCGGCGCCGACTGAAAAAGCGCCAAAGCATCCACGAGCGGCGCCATCAAAGCCGCTGAAGGCCTTTCCCAAGAAGAGAATGGCCATTCCCACCATTTTCGGGTAACAGCAGAACTTGTGTTTTCTCGTTTAGCATGGACGAACTCTGGGTCGACTCATTGACTATCCGACTGGTTTCTGAAATCTGCAGTGCTGCTACTTCCGAGACCTCCGCCAAAAATGAAGACCAGGAAATGGAAGACGCTGCCACCTCCATCCTTGGTACGCTCTCTGTAGTTTCACTTTTGGTCGATTGGATTTTTGATTTTAACTTTGTATTTTTTCCTGTAGTTCCTCCTCATGTCATCGATCTCCCTGATGATGATGATGATGCGCCACTGAGGTCGAGGAGGAATAGAAAGGTGCCGGCTGGCAAGGCCACTCAGACTACATCAGTGCCTGAGACATTGGTTCAAGAGGGTGGCAACATCACTCGAAATTCCGTGTCCTTCGCTGTGCCGCTGACGAGTGCCCAGCCTTCGTCGTCGACTGCTAGCCTGCCCTCCCTTTTCGCCATACACCACGTCCCAGAGGACCAAGCAGGTGCTGCCAATGAGGCTATACGCCAGGCGGGGATCATGATGGAGTAGGTGAAGGCGATCCGGGAAGCCAGTCAAGCGGCCTATGATGCTAGCTCAGCCCTTCAGAGCAACGTCCAGGTTAGTTGGCCACCGCTTGTTCTGTCAGGATATGCTATCTGAAGACTTTCTTTCCGAAGATCTTTGTATCTATACACCCACTGGGTGTGTCGATTGAAATTTTGGATTGGTGGGGTCACGCTGAGTGCACCCACTGGGTGTAGTCCCCGAGACTATGGTGGACTGCTGACAGTCGACTGTAGTCTTTGTATTTTGAATTTCTTTGCTCTAACTTCTTCACTCAGTCTGGTTGGACCATGTCGAATGGAATCTTGGAACCGGTGGGGGCATGCTGAGTGCACCCACTGGGTGTAGTCCCCGAGACTATGGTGGACTGCTAGCAGTCGACTGTAGTCTGAAGAACCTGTTTTTTTTGGTGGATCATGATGAGACCAAGGCTGACTGCTGGCAGTTAGCTATAGAGCTATAGTTTTAGGATCATAACATCTTTGTCTCTTTCGGCCAACTGATCAGACCGAGTCGGTAGAACCAGTGGGGGCACGCTGAGTGCACCCACTGGGTGTAGTCCCCGAGACTACTGTGGAATATTTTGATTCGGCTGTAGTCTTAGAAATGCTATGATTTTCCTCTTAGTCACTCGGAAGCAACCTATCTTTGATGTCCGTCTATTGATCCTTCACAGAATCTTGCGAGCTTGTGGCTCGCTATACTGAATTGGAAAGCAAACATATCCAGCTCGACCTTGACTTGAAGCTTGTTCAGGAGAACTTTAAGAAGGCGAAGGATGAGGCAAAAGGTATGATTGATGAGAACTTGACAACTGGCTTTATCTTTCTGCCCATTCCTGATTCTGATCTCATTGTCATTTTGCAGATAAAATGAAGGAGGCTCTGAAGAAGAAGGACCATGACCTTGCCGAGGCACAGAAGGCGGCTTTGGGCAAAATGAAGCTTGCGGAAGAAAAACTGGCTTCAGTCGGTAAACTTGAAGAGGAGAACGCCAATCTGAAAGCTGCTCTTGACGCGGCTAACAAGGAAGTCAGCCGCCTCAATAATGATAAGATAGCTCTGAATGACAAGGCTGGTGAACTGGTTGGGAAGAAGAATGATCTAGAGGCTTATCTGGGAGGGCTCGCCAAGAAGTTATTCATCATGCTTGAGGATAATCCCTCTTACCCGATTGACTTGTAATCATCGACTTATCGTAGAACCGCTGGTTTACCTTTGGATTGTGTTTACAGAATTCTGCCAAAACTTCAAGGAGGAGACCAGTCGAGTGGAGACAGGATTGGACCCCATTAACTCTCTTGTGAAGGACGAAGCTGCTATGAACGTGCTCCGACTGGAGTCTTGTGTTGTTGGTGTGGTTGACTACATTGCTCGACTGAAGGTTGAGGCATCGCAAATCGACACGACACTCTGGCCAGGAGCGACGCTTCAAAATGACCTCGAGTCTCTAATGACTCGACTGAATGAAGTTCCAGGTTGAGTGCAAGAATGGAAGAAATCTTCTGCCAGGTGCGGCGCCGACGTTGATCTGTCCCTGGTCCGTGTTCATTGCAAGGATGCACGAGAGGAAAAGCTAGCGTCCATCAAAGTTGCCAATACCAAGAAGCATGACTTCCAATCTTTCATGGAGACCTTCATTGGTGCTGCCACTCGGATTGCTCATGGAATCGACTTGGACCAGTTTGTTGCGCCCTCCAGTCCTCCACCTGAGGAGTAAAAAACTTCTATACTTCGTCTTAAATTTGCCTCAGAATGCCGAGTGGTTTTGTAACCAATAAACTTTTACAGGCTTGACGCCTGAGCACTTTCGAACCTGTAGGATATTATCTGAACTTGGCTTATCGTTGAATATGCTTGCACTTGCCTTCGAGCGAACTTTGTTCTTCACTCGGAGTATACTTTAGCGCTTGAGACGCAACTCTGAGGTGGAAACTCTAGTCGACTTGCACCTCATCGCTCTTGCAGGTAGGCATGAAGCACAGATTACAGTCAACCTACGTCCTTGCGGATCGGGATGGAGCACACGTTGTATTTGTGGCGTAGCTCCGAAGGAAAAGGCGGTCGTCGACCCGCACCTCGTCATCCTCGCAGAGCGCACGTTGTGTTTGTGGCGTAGCTCCAAAGGAGAAGGTGGCAGTCGACCTGCACCTCGTCGTCCTTGCGGATCGGAATGGATTTCGTACTTAGGCGAGTACTGGACTGCAGCTAAGCCTCCGAATGGGAGGGTTGCTCTCCACTCGGTAGGAACTTCAAATACTTAGGCGAGTACTGGACTGCAGCTAAGCCCCCAAGTGGGAGGTTTTCTCTCCACTCGGTAGGATTTTCAAATACTTAGACGAGTACTGGACTGCAGCCAAGCCCCCGAGTGGGAGGTTTGCTCTCCACTCGGTAGGATTTTCAAATACTTAGGCGAGTACTGGACTGCAGCTAAGCCCCCGAGTGGGAGGTTTGCTCTCCACTCGGTAGGATTTTCAAATACTTAGGCGAGTACTGGACTGCAGCTAAGCCCCCGAGTGGGAGGTTTGCTCTCCACTCGGTAGGATTTTCAAATACTTAGGCGAGTACTGGACGCAGCTAAGCCCCCGAGTGGGAGGTTTGCTTTCCACTCAGTAGGATTTTCAAATACTTAGGCGAGTACTGGACTGCAGCTAAGCCCCCGAGTGGGAGGTTTGCTCTCCACTCGTTAGGATTTTCAAATACTTAGGCGAGTACTGGACTACAGCTAAGCCCCCGAGTGGGAGGTTTGCTCTCCACTCGGTAGGATTTTCAAATACTTAGGCGAGTACTGGACTGTAGCTAAGCCCCCGAGTGGGAGGTTTGCTCTCAACTCGGTAGGATTTTGAAATACTTAGGCGAGTACTGGACTGCAGCTAAGCCACCCACTGGGGGATTTCTCACGTAAACAAAAGCTACAACAATCACTGGGAAAATTATAATACTCTTGTCTTCGATAAACAAACTACAGAGGTTCTTTTTATTACATCTCATCCGAGTGAGTACTTAAGTATAAAAGGGGTGGAGCAGCTCCGCATTCCAAGCTCGTGGCTCATCAATCTAGTGATTGACATTGTAAAGACGGTATGCTCCATTGTGGAGAACTTTGGTGACGATGAAGGGGCCTTCCCAAGTAGGAGCGAGTTTGTGTGGCTTTTGCTGATCCACTCGGAGGACCAAGTCTCCTTCTTGGAAGGCTCGGCTCTTCACGTTTCTGGCATGGAATTGACGCAAGTCCTGCAGATAGATAGTCGATCGGATCATGGCCATCTCTCTTTCTTCTTCTAGAAGGTTGACTGCGTCCTGCCGGGCTTGTTCTGCTTCATCTTCAGAGTAGAGCTCGACTCGTGGTGCATTGTGAAGCAGGTCACTCGGCAGAACTGCTTCAGCTCCATAAACCAAAAAAATGGAGTTCACCCAGTCGATCGATTAGGAGTGGTCCTCAATCCCCAAAGAACTGAAGGAAGTTCGTCGACCCACGCGCCTGCTGCATGCTTGAGATCACGCATCTACCGGGGTTTCAGTCCTTTGAGAATTAGGCTGTTTCCTCTTTCTGCTTGTCCATTCGACTGGGGGTGGGCGACGGAAGCGTAGTTGACTCGCGTGCCTTGAGAAGTAGAAAAGGTTCTGAATTGGTCTGAATCAAAGTTTGACCCATTATTAGTGATGATGCTGTGAGGAACACCATATCTGAAGATCAACTCTCTGATGAAGCTGATAGCAGTGCCGGCATCAAGATTCTTGATAGGCTTGGCTTCGATCCACTTAGTGAACTTGTCGACTGCCACCAGTACATGGGTGAAGCCGCTCCTGCCAGTTCTCAGTGGTCCAACCATATCCAATCCCCAAACAGCGAAGGGCCAGATGAGTGGAATGTTCTTCAAGGCTGAGGCGGGTTTATGTGACACATTGGAGTAGAACTGCCATCCTTCACACTTGTCGACTATCTCCTTCGCCATTTCATTTGCTCTTGGCCAGTAAAACCCCGCTCGGTATGCTTTAGCCACAATGGTCCGAGAGGACGCACGATGACCACATGTCCCCGAGTGGATGTCGTCAAGAATTATCTGGCCTTCTTCTGGTGTTATACATTTCTGACTGACACCAGTCGCGCTTTCTCTGTACAATTGTCCCTTTATCACAGTAAAGGCCTTAGATCGACGGACGATCTGTCGAGCCTCTTCTTCATTCTCTGGGAGCTCTTTCTTTAGGATATACGCGATGTACGGCACTGTCCAGTCGGGAGTGATGACCAACACTTCCATGATCAGGTCGACCACAGCTGGAACTTCAACTTCAGTCAGATCCGTGGCACTTTTTGGCTGCGGGGCTTCTTCGGTGAAAGGATCCTCCTGAACTGATGGTGTGTGGATGTGTTCCAAAAACACATTACTGGGAATGGCTTCTCTCTTGGAACCTATTTTTGCCAACTCATCAGTTGCTTGATTTTTCAGTCGAGGTATATGATGAAGCTCTAACCCCTCGAATTTCTTCTCTAGCTTTCTCACTGCATTGCAGTAACTAGTCATGGCTGGACTTCTGACGTCCCACTCCTTCATCACTTGGTTAACCACCAAATCTGAGTCGCCATAGACCATGAGGCGATGGACGCTGAGTGAAATGGCCATACGCAACCCGTACAAAAGTGCTTCGTATTCTGCTTCGTTATTGGAGGAATCAAAGTGAATCTGGAGCACATATCTAAGCTTATCTCCTCGGGGGGAAACCAACACTACCCCAGCACCGGAACCATTCAGCATCTTAGAACCATCAAAGAACATGGTCCAGTGCTCCGAGTGAACTTGATTCGGTAGTTGCTGTTCAGTCCACTCGGCGATGAAATCTGCTATTGCTTGGGACTTGATGGCTTTCTTTGCCTCAAACTTGATATCTAGGGGAAGAAGTTCAATCGACCATTTTGCCACTCGACCAGTTGCATCTCTGTTATGCAGAATCTCTGACAATGGAGCGTCGCTGACGACTGTAATGGAATGGTCAAAGAAGTAATGAGCAACCTTCTTCGTGGTCATATAAATCCCATATACAAGCTTCTGATAATGAGGGTATCTTTGCTTTGATGGGGTCAAAACTTCAGAAACATAATATACTGGGCGCTGAACTTTAAAGGCTTTTCCTTCTTCTTCCCGCTCGACCGTAAGTACTGTACTGACGACTTGTCCCGTGGCTGCAATGTAAAGCAGCAAAGGCTCTTTGCTGATCGGGGAAGCAAGCACCGGCTGGGTGGAGAGCAGGGCTTTTAGCTCTGCAAACGCTGCATCAGCTTCAGGAGTCCACTCGAACTTGTCTGACTTCTTCATCAGTCGGTAAAGAGGCAATGCCTTTTCACCGAGATGAGAGATGAATCGACTTAAAGCGGCCAAGCAACCAGTAAGCTTCTGGACATCGTGCACACGCACAGGACGTTTCATTCAGAGTATAGTACCAACTTTTTCTGGATTGGCGTCGATTCCTCGTTCGGAAACGAGAAAACCGAGTAACTTTTCGCCAGGAACTCCGAATGTGCACTTTGATGGATTAAGCTTGATATCATACCTCCTGAGGTTGGAAAATGTCTCTGCAAGATCAGTCAGCAGGTCGGAACCTTTCCGTGACTTGACCACAATATCATCCATGTATGCTTCCACATTCCGACTGATTTGAGTGAGCAAACACTTCTGAATCATCCTCATGAACGTGGCTCCGGCATTCTTGAGGCCGAATGGCATGGTGACATAACAGAAGCACCCGAATGGAGTGATGAAAGCTGTTTTGATCTCATCGGGTCCATACAGACGGATATGATGGTAACCGAAATAAGCGTCTAAAAAAGATAGGTGCTCACATCCCCCGGTCGAGTCGACTATTTGGTCGATGCGGGGGAGAGGAAAATGGTCTTTCGGGCAGGCCCAATTGATATGTTTGAAGTTGATGCACATGCGAAGTGACTTGTCCTTCTTGGGGACCATGACGACATTGGCGAGCCACTCGGAGTGATAAATCTCTCGGATAAACTCCGCTGCTAAGAGCCGAGCCACCTCCTCGCCAATGGCCTTTCTTTTCTGGACGACGGACCGTTAAAGATGTTCTTTGACAGGTTTCACTTTTGAGTCGACTCGTAGGCGGTGCTCAGCCAGCCCCCTGGGAACACCCGGCATGTCAGAAGGCTTCCATGCGAAGATGTCCCAGTTCTCACGGAGGAACTGGATGAGCGCTTCTTCCTATTTGGAGTCGAGTGTTGTAGAGATATGAGTCGGAGCAGCACTGGGGTCGGTCGGGTGAATGTGAATCAGTTTTGTCTCACCGGACGACTGAAACGCTGATTCCGTAGTGGTCCTCTTGGCTCGCAACAAATCACTCGGGTCTGCGGTTTTTTGGTGTTCTTGCAGCTCTACCACTGCCATCTGAGCATCAGCGATCTTTGAGCCTTTCTGAAAGCACTCTTCCGCATTCTTCCGATTGCCAGTAACAGTGATCACACCTTTGGGGCTAGGCATCTTCAATTTGAGGTACACATAACATGGTCGAGCCATAAAACGTGCATAAGCTGGCCTGCCCAGAATAGCGTGATAAGCACTCTGGAAATCCACAACTTCAAACGTCAACTTTTCTTTGCGGTAATTTTTGGAAGCACCGAAAACCACATCAAGAGCTATTTGGCCGAGTGACTCAGCCTTCTTTCCAGGAATGACTCCATGGAAACTCATGTTGCTGGTACTGAGTCTGGACATCGGAATACACATCCCTTTCAACATCTCTACGTATAGTATATTCAGGCCACTGCCACCATCCATCAAAAGCTTGCCTCCCACTGCCAACATCTCTACGTTTAGTCAGTTGAGTGCCTTCAACGACTGGGTCGACCACCAAAGCTTGCCTCCCAGGGGTGGCTATGTGTGTCGGATGATCGGACTGGTCGAATGTGATGGCAGTCTGAGACCATTTCAGATAACTGGGTGTCGCCCGAGCAACCATATTCACTTCTCGGTTTATAACTTTCAATTGACTTTTGCTTTCAACGTCAGCAAAAATCATCAGGGTGGAATTGACTTGGGGATATCCATCATCACTGTCTTCTTTGTCCTCAACTTTGTCCGACTCCTTTTCCTTATCTTTGGGCTGTTTCCCCTGGAATTGCTGGATCAAGAGCCGACACTGTCGAGTGGTATGTTTCGGGTAAATGAGTTTACCCTCCTCATCTTTATTCGTGTGGATGTGGCACGGCAAGTCCAACACGTCATTCCCTTCCTTGTCCTTCACCTTCTTAGGGTTCCAAGACCCTTTGGGCTTCCCTTTAAACTTTCCTTGAGTCACGGCCAAGGCTTCTCCAGGAGCAGCTGGCTCGGCTTTCCGCTTCTGCTTCCGACTGGAGTTCCCTCCTCCGGTTTTGTGGGCGACTGACTTGTGTTTGCCACTCCGGAGTCGATCCTCTTCCTCTCCATTGGCATACTTGGTGGCAATTTCCATCATTCGACTCAGAGACATGTCTCCGGTTCGACCGAATTTCAGGTTTAGCTCTCTGTACTTAACACCTTCCTTGAAGGCACAGACTACCTGGTGATCAGATACATTCTCTACCATGTGATGCAACGTGATCCATATCTGGATGTAATCTCTCAAAGTTTCATTCGACTTCTTCACACAAGATTGCAGCTCTGTCAACCCTGCTGGTCACTTGCAAGTTCCTTCAAATGTTCTGACAAACACTCGAGCCAGATCTTCCCAAGTGTAAATGCTGCTGGGTGGTAACTGATTCAACCATGCTCTGGTCGAGCCCTCCAACATAACAGGCAGGTGTTTCATGGCCACTTCATCATTTCCGCCGCCAATCTAAACAACCACTCGGTAGTCCTCAAGCCAAGTGTCAGGCTTGGACTCACCAGTGAACTTACTGACTCCACTCACCAACCTGAAGTTGGGAGGAATCACCGCGGCCCTGATGGCTCTGCTGAAACACTCTGGTCCTGAGACGTGTACTCTGCTGCTGGTGGGTACATCTCTGTCATGACCTTCTCGGTGAGCTCTGTTCCTGTCGACAAAACCTTGAACAATAATGGATCTCGCATCAAAGCCTGGTTCCCTGGGATCGACTGGAATCCTTCGCCCAACATTGTGATGGGGTCTGTCATCCTGCTATCAAGGCGCGTACGATCCACTCCTTGGGGGAGGGGTAGGCACTCGATGCTGATCATCACGATCGAGTCGGTGATCGTACTACTCACGGTTCTGGTACTGATCACGCCGGTCTCCACGTCGCTCACGCCTCGGGGGCGATCTTGGGCTATGGGCCGACTGGACTGTATTTGCAGTGATGGATCTTCTGTTAATCCTATTCCGCGACTGCGATACAACTGAATTTTGGTCTTCTGCCGCCCGGAGTAATGCTTTGATCTGTAACAAGCCTCTGGCAGCCTCTGACTGGGAAGGTTGAATTGACTCTGCTATACGGGTTGCAGCTGCTAAATTCTGAATCGGAGTTCGATATACCTGAGTCGGTGGTAGAAAGAGTTGACGTCCACTGGATTCTGCAACCCGTTGCCGCGCACGCTCGTCGAGTGCTCGCTGGAGTTTCTCCACTCGAGTGCACTCAGCCAAGTTGGCCAAGCGCGCGTCCTCTAAGGCACGAGCCTCGAGGGTTTCTCTAATGATAGGAGTGTGCAGCGCATCCATGTTCCGGTGGCAAAGTTCTTCCCTCTGCAGCGAAGTGAGGGGCTCGGGGATATACTCTTCATGGGCATGCGATGGTTCGCCTCCGCCGTCGCCTCCGTCGGTGCGGGGAAAACCGGGAGGACTGCATGGTCCATCGACCATCAGAACCTCAGTCGCTGGATCACTGTTGTCGCACTCGGATGTAGTCTTTGTGGAGCCAGTCGACAGGTCGAACAGGCCGTAGAGAGATTCGTCGGGCTCGATCGCCGCGACTTGGGCGGTGGCCGACTGGCGAGCCACCGCGTGCCTCACCCATCGCTGAAGCCTCGACCGACCGGAGCGCTTGCGCCGGCGGGAAACAGGGAGGGAGGACGACGTAGGAGCCGACCGATACTGGGTCAATGGTTGCCGCAGGAGGACGCCGCGGATGCACGTGCGAAAGTGCGTCGCCCCGCGGACAGGGAGCGCATCGATGTCGAGCGGAGCCTCCTGAAGCCAAGCGGAGTCGTCGGCGATGAACGTGAGCGCGCCGAGACGGATCTCGCGGTCCTCAACCAGAGCTCCGCCTGAAACCATGATGAAGGAGATCAGAAAAATCGCAACTTCTCCAATAAGTCGCTAAGACACCTGCCCCACGATGGGCGCCAACTATTGTGGTTCTAAGTCTGACAGTAATGTAGGGGGGTAGGAATTGAGAAGCAAGATCCTAGCTATGGAGTAGTTGTATACGCAAGGGATTTACGAGTTCAGGCCCTTCTCAGAGGAAGTAACAGCCCTATGTCTCAGAGCCCAGAGGCGGTTGACTGGATTATGTGCGTATGAGTTACAGGGGTGCAAACCCTTTACACTGAGGAGGGGGCTGGCTTATATAGAGTCCGCCAGACCCCTCCGGCCCTCAGTTATGCAAGGTTTAAGATACATTAAGATCGGGCCTTACTGGTAATGCTACAAATAAAGTGCTATGATGACCATAAAAGCTACTTAATGACCGACCGTTGGCGTGCAGAGTGACCTTAGGTCTCCTGGCTGTCGAGTGGATGGCTTCATGGTCGAGTGTCTTTAAGTCCGTCGAGTGGAACATTTCCGGGTCAACTGAAAGGTGATTTCTTCTTGAGATGTCCTTGGGAAGGGTACCTTGGACAGGTCCATGACCCTACCCTAGGTACATAACTTCATCAAAGGGTTCAAGGGTTCGATGATCGTCGAGGGGCCGAGGGTTCGAGGGTCGAGGGTCGTCGAGGGGTAGAGGGTTCGAGGGTCGAGGATCACCGAGGGGTCGAGAGGTTGCCTAGTGTCAAAATATTGAAGAAATCCATGGCTTCATCATTAGCCGAAAGTAACCGGGGCATGATGGTACGAAGTTCTCCAAAGGTATTCTGTAACGGAGTCCCGGATAGGATAATCCACCTTTTTGGTACAAATTTCAGCAAAGGCCTTCCAAATAGCAATATTCAGAAGGCTCTTGCTGTACTTTGTGCCAAAAAGTGAATTATCCTATCTGGGATTCCGTTCTAGAATAACTTTGGAGAGCTTCGTACCATCATGCACCTGTTACTTTCGCCTAATGATGAAGACATGGTTTTGTTCAATCCTTTGACACTAGACAAACGTGACATGAGGGGGTTGAGGGTCGGGAACTAGGGTAGAGGGTTGTGGATCGCCGAGCGGTCGAGGGTCATGAACTAGCTAGGGTCGAGGGTCGAGGATCGCCGAGGGGTCGAGAGGTTGCCTAGTGTCAAAGTATTGAAGAAATCCATGGATTCATCATTAGCCGGAAGTAACCGGGGCATGATGGTACAAAGTTCTCCAAAGTTATTCTGGAACGGAGTCCCGAATAGGATAATCCGCCTTTTGGTACAAATTTCAGCGTTGTCGATATACCCCCTCTCTGATAACTTTGACATGAGGGGGGTCGATATACCCCCTCCCTGATAACATTTTTTTTCTATGTATATGTCGTCGTTGTCGATATACCCCCTCTCCGATAACTTTGACATGAGGGGGGTTGATATATATACCCCCTCCCTGATAACATTTATTTCTATGTATATGTCGTTGTTGTCGATATACCCCCTCCCCGATAACTTTGATATATCCATCTCTCATGTTTGTATATTAATTGACATGTTGTAATATTTGCAGAAACCATGGATCATCAAAGAGACTTCGATCAAGAAGAGATATTGTGGGACATAATCCGCGACGGAGGTGATGTGGTCTTGTCGTTTCTCAACGACATCAAAGAAGGTCTGCAAGGAGAGGAAGCAGGCTCCGGTGACCGAACGGAGTCAGGATAAGCTATTGCAAAGTCCGGCGAGGTGTATACTCCGTGTCTATGGCGGAAGGAGCACATCAAGCTTCAGAACTTCACGGCTCCTGCTAGTCAGCTGGGCACTCCGCCTCCTCCGTATCCTCCTCCTCCAGCGAGTGATCAGGGCACTCCACCTCCTGCTCCGGCGTGTGAGGGTGGCAGTACTCCGCCTCCTTCTTCGCCTGCTCTGGCTCGTCCGAGCAGCCCGCCTCCTCCTTCGTCGCCTCGTAAGCGATGACGGAACACAGACACTGCCGCTCCGGCTGCTCCGGCGCATCGTAGCAGTCCGCCTACGGCTGCTCCGCCTCTTAGGCAACGAAAGAAGACAGCCGCAGCCGCTCCAGCTGCTCCAACGTCTAGCAGTACAGCCAGAGGCGGGAGGCAATACAGATAATGTCCATCGTCTCTCAAGCCTCTAGAGAATTTACCATACGAGAGGAGCAAGGAGGAAAACTAGAAGATCTGTGAAGGCCAAGTGAATGAATTCTTTCAATCGGTAAAAGCTAAGAAACATCCACCTCTGGCGGAGAAGATAGATTCGGTGAAAGCGAAGCGCACTTTGGATACCTTGCAGCGACCATCACCGCCTCCACCGCAATCCAACTATGACCGCATCATTGAAAGGACATATAAGGTAGCGGAGCGGTCGGGAAGTACTTGCACTGATCAAAGGCTAGCAGAACGAAGAAAAGGGAAAAAAATCCCTAGCTGAGCGAACAAGCAAAGCAATCGTGCCCCCCACCCCCGCTCAATGTGTCTAGCGATATCGTCGCTAATCTTCCGGGGATGCTGCCCGGTACCAATCCTGGAGATTACATGACTGACGACGATGCAATAATTCTTGAAACAATGGAGGTGGACACATTAAGATTTGAGCACGGGAAGCCTCTCGTCAGACCTGGTACTTCCCTAACAATGATGATGCGAAGATTCCATGATTGGTACATGGACATCTGCAGGAAGTCTAGGAAAAATACTTTGTTGTTGAGCGTTAAAGAGGAGCACGACCTCGTTGTAATTGATCTGTTGTTAGTTCCATATGAGGAGTTCTTCTAGATTTTCAATCAGAAGGCCCTCGATAAAACAATCACCACTTGCTACTGTCTGTAAGTACTACTTCTCTGTAATTATTTAAGTCTCTATATATAGCTCAGCTCTTTCATTGCATGTATATATAATTATGCTCACTATATTATGCAGATTGAAGATCGCCGAATTGAAGAAAAGACAAGTAGGTGATATTGGGTTCATTAACATAAATATCATGGATGAATGGAGTGTTAAACATGATGCCAGACAAACCGAGGCCAACTTTCTTGCATCGTTACTTCGAAATCAAAACAAAGCTACAATACTCTTTCCTTACGAATACAAGTGAGTGTTACTGTCTTGTGCATATTCGGTTTCCCTTATTACTCGAGGTTATAGTAATGTAATTGATGAGTTATGCATGCGTGCGCAACTTCCACTTTATTCTGCTAGAGATTAAGCTTGAGGAGGGACTAGTAATCGTCATAGACTCCAAATGAAAAAAAATCCAGAGGAGTATGCGGCCATGACTAAAATGCTCAAGAAGTAAGTTCAATCGATCATTATCGCACCATATCGGTGACTTTGTTCATTTCCTGATATCAAGTAATTGTTTTCTTTGTCTGGCAGGGTTTGGAAAAAGTTCACCGCACAAGCTCCGGACTGCCGGCGCAACTGCGATTTGACCACCCGAAAGTAAGTACTAGCTACTAGCTAGTTCCACGCATCTCCCATTGATTCTAGCTAGTTTCATCAATACCATTTAGCATGCTTGCTTATCAGTTTGATTGACCTCTATTTCTTGTAAAGTGGTTGTGGCAGGAACTCGGGAATGATTTCTGTGGATACTACATTTGCTAGTTCATCCACCACACCACCTATGAGCAGGGCTACTCTAAACAACAATATGAAGTGCGTAAGCAATAATATTCACAATTTTATTTTATTACCATCATTTGTGTTTAGTTTCATACATATATATGTATTGACCCCCTTCTTGAAATTAGATATGGCAAATGCGGGATGAACTCCTACCACAAGATCGCATACGAGCAATTCAAGAGGAATTGGCGGGATTCTTTCTTGACCACGTCATCGACAAACACGGAGAATACCATGTGGAAGTTGAGTTCAGATGTTAGGGGACGTAAGAGATCTTGTACTGGATATATATATATATATATATATATATATATATATATATATATATATATATATATATATAGCCAGTAGCGTCGGATAGATATACGAAAACTTGTTGTTCGACCAATCTATCGGAGAAGGAGAGGTCGATCACTTCTCTCTGTGTATATGTTCATGACGATCTTCTGTACTTAATGGTTTCCTTCATTTGCTTACTAGCTAGCTAGCATGTCGAGTCCTCTCTATACGTAGCGTCGACCAAGCACGTAGATAAGAGAGGACACTTCTCTCTATTAGCTAGCTAACACAATATATGAAACCCCTAAATTAACCCTACAAAACCCCCAAAAACCCCAACCCTCCCCCCCTTTCAGAAAAAAACAAAAAACCCAGCCCCTGAACTGCTGACGCGTGGAAGCCTTTTGGTCCCGGTTGGTGGCACGAACCGGGACAAAAGGTCCCCCTGCCTGGGCAAGCCGCAGCGGCCATGTGGAGCCCCATCTATCCCGGTTCCTGAGCGAACCGGGACTAAAGGTATAGGGCTTTAGTTACAACCCTTTAGTCCCGGTTCGGGAACCGGGACAAATGACCCTCACGAACTGGGACGAATGGCCCTTTTTCTACTAGTGCTAGCATGCGGTGTCAAGATTTCGCCGCAGTGCCCATCTTGGAAGAAAGGGGCTGACACTACGACTCATGTTTTGTTTCAATGCCCCACACCAATGAACGTTTGAAAATAACTTGGTCTGGAAAAAGTAATTCAGAAGGCGTGCCTCATTGATAGGGCGGGCTAAAGTGTTGTTGGATTCCTATTGGAGATGCCGCAACATGAAATAATGGGCCAGAACCAAGAAAAGTTACATGGAATGACAACGATAACTTGCCGGTACCTATGCTGGGAAAGGAGAAAGCTCCCCACGAAGAAAAATATATTCAAACCGCTACCCAGATTTCTTCCTCTATTAGAATCCTTACAGCAAACTACACTTCTGCGGCCGCCCCTAAAGCTAAGAGGAAAACATGAGGATGGGAATTCCTGCCTAGAGGACACGTGAAATTGAATGATGATGCCTCCTTTGACCATGATCTGCTCGAAGGGACGACATGTGCAATCATCAGAGATGACAAAGGTAATTTTATCAGTGCGGGTAATTGGAAAATTGGTTTTTGCTATGATGTTCTTTCAGCCGAAGCATCTGCAGTTTTCTTTTATCTTTAGCACAGACTGTAGGATGCAATAACATCATCATTAACTCTAATAATTTGGGAAGTGGTGAATACTATGAATGAGGGAGGAAGATCGGCAGAACTAGTAGTAGCTATCTTTGACGACTGTTATCACATGGCTTGTGATTTTCTTTATACTTTTTTGTGCATTGCCCTAGAGAGGCAAATATGGTAGCCCATGAACTAGCACTAGTGCAGAACCGGGCTACAGTACAGGTTCATAAGGCCCTATAGTGTCGGTTTTGTAACCGGCACAATAGGGTGGGGACTAAAGGTCCCCCCTTTAGTACCGGTTCAACACGAACCGTCACTAAAGGGCCACCACGTGGCACGAGCCAGCGCCAGGGGCTGGGAGACCTTTAGTACCGGTTGGTAACACCAACCGGTACTAAACAGTTTAGGGGGTCTGGGTTTATGATTTCTTTTTCCTTTAATTTTGTGTTTTCCATTTAATTCTTTTTCATTTCCTCGTATTTTACGATACTACATATTGTACACGTTATGCATATATATAAGCAAAAACAGAATTTGTAGTACAAGACAGTGTGAGACTCACCCAAAGTTGTAATGAAGTAATATATCTCAATTTGTATTGAGGCGCTTCAAGAACTCTAGCAAGCTTTTCTCTGTGTCTGCTCGATCCCATTCACGCGTCCATGTCTCTTAATTAATGGTATTTGGGTCAATGAACCCAATGCCATAATGCCCAATGTCGGTGTCAAAACCGACGGATCTCGGGTAGGGGGTCCCGAACTGTGCGTCTAGGCGGATGGTAACAGGAGACAAGGGACACGATGTTTTACCCAGGTTCGGGCCCTCTTGATGGAGGTAAAACCCTACGTCCTGCTCGATTAATATTGATGATGTGTGTTACAAGAGTAGATCTACCACGAGATCAAGGAGGCTAAACCCTAGAAGCTAGGCTATGGTATGATTGTTGTTCGTCCTACGGACTAAAGCCATCCGGTTTATATAGACACCAGAGAGGGCTAGGGTTACACAGAGTCGGTTACAATGGTAGGAGATCTACATATCCGTATCGCCAAGCTTGCCTTCCACGCCAAGGAAAGTCCCCTATGGACACGGGATGAAGTCTTCAATCTTGTATCTTCATAGTCTTGGAGTCCGGCCGATGATGATAGTTCGGCTATCCGGACACCCCCTAGTCCGGGACTCCCTCAGTAGCCCCTGAACCAGGCTTCAATGACGACGAGTCCGACGCGCATATTGTCTTCGACATTGCAAGGCGGGTTCTTCCTCCGAATAATTTATAGAAGATTGTGAACACCAGGATAGTGTCCGGCTCTGCAAAAATAAATTCCACGCACCACCGTAGAGAGAATAATATTACACAAGTTCAATCTGCTGACGTATTCTGCGGTGTGATGTCACACTACTACCAAGCCTTTACTAGAATCGATTTTATTGTACCACCTCAGCGCGTTTAGCGAAGCGGTTTCCTTGGCACGTCTTGTCGAAGCAGAGATCATGTTCCCCTTATTCCGGGATTCCCATCAATATGGACGTGGGTAACCCAACCGCACCATTGATTGCGGCGCTTGGGGGATAAGCGAGTTTTATCAGGCCGGTGGGGACGCATGTTTTCGACCGCCCATATAAGGGGATAAAGATCCAACCCTTTTACCTGCGCCTTCTTCCTCCTTGGCTTATCCATCTCTGCGAACTCGAGCTCCAGCACCCAAGTCCGCACTCCTCACCTCAACCTTCTCCAACTATGTCCGGAGCAGGAGGCAAGTGGATGGCCTCCTCCGTCACGGAGGGGCAAATCCAGAAGCTGCGTGACGCCGGATATTTGTCCAACAACATCGCGCACCGGCTCCCCGACGAGGGAGAGCTCATCCCCACCCATAGGCCCCATGAGAGGGTAGTATTCCTTCCCCATTTCCTCCGCGGACTGGGCTTCCCACTCCATCCCTTTGTCCGGGGGCTCATGTTCTACTACGGCCTGGATTTCCATGATTTGGCCCTGAATTTTATCCTCAATATCTCGGCGTTTATCGTCGTGTGCGAGGTCTTCCTCTGCATCCAACCCCACTTCGGCTTGTGGCTCAAGACCTTCAGTGTCAAGCCGAAGGTTGTGAAGGGCAGCCAAGCGGAGTGCGGAGGCGCCATGGTGGGCAGGATGTCCCATGTTACTTGGCTTGAGGGCACTTTTGTGGAAACCATCAAGGGGTGGCAATCGGGGTGGTTCTACATCACCGAGCCGCGTGACCCCGAATGGGCAGTGGCCCCCGAATTCAGATCTGGCATCCCCACACGGCTCACCTCCTGGAAAGAGAGCGGCCAGACTTGGGGTGATTCGGAGGAGCTGACCGGACTCCAAGCCTGCGTCCAAAAGCTGGTGGACAAGAAGCTCAAGCTTGTCAATGTGGTCCAGGTGATGCTCATCCGCCAGATTCTCCCGTGCCAACGACGGGGCTTCAACATGTGGGAGTTCGATCCGGCGCAGCACCAGACTTTGAGCGGGCTCTTCGACACTACGTACGAAGATGTCTGGAAGGTGCTGTTCAAAGGCACCGAGGCTCCCGCATCCGCTACCGAAGATCGCGGATTCAGCTCGCAGCGTCCAGCTGACGAGGTAAGTGATTTTGTCCTTTACGGGACGCTTGTTTTTCATAGTTTGACTCTATGCGGGATCTAAACTCCCTTTACCTTTGACAGGACTGGCTGGCGAAGGCCGAGGGGACTATCTGTCCGGCCCCATTGCCAGAGGACCCAGCGGACGCCCGCCTAACGGGGCTGCTGGCTCCGGCACCCCATGTGGTGCCGGAGAAGAAGGCCAAGAAGAAGGCCACGGGGACTCGGAAGAGTTCCTGTTTTCAGGTGCTATCGGATGACGACTCCGAGGCCGACTCCTCTCACCAAGGTGAGGAGGAGAAGAAGAAAGCCTCTCCCCCAGCGGGGGGAGAGAAGAAAAGGAAGGCCTCCCCAACAAGGGAGGCCGAAGGGTCCAAGAAGGGAAAAACTCTTCCCCCGGACTGCTCTGCCAACGCTAGTGACGACGACGAGGACTGGCCTCCAAGGGCCAAGCCCCTGGCGAGATCGTGAGTATCCGGACTCCCGAATAACTTCATGGTTTTTATTTTTTCGCCACACAATGTCTTTCTAATGCCGCATACAATCCTGCAGTCCGCCCAAAGATGATCTTCCCGCTTCGTCGAGCGGGTCCTTAGGTGCGTCGGATATGGATTCTCTTCCGACCGCCTCCACCCCCCGTGACACGGACAATGCCGAGGTGGGATCCCGGGAAGGGACCCGCCAGGAGGAGGAGGCCCCGGAGGTGTCGCAGGACAACCTCCCAGACTTTGCACCGGACTCGGCTCCGGATCCCATAGTGGCTCCGGAGTCCGGTGGGCGGCCCCTTTGTAAGAAGGGCAAGACCGTGACACGGGCAGCCTCCATCCAACCGGAGGTGCCGAATACTTTGCTGGAGGCGCTCAATGGCGCCTCCATTGAAGAGGAACACCGCACTGTTATGAGTGCGGTGATTCAGAAGGTGCAGCTCGCCAAGAGCAGGCTGGCCGAAGCCTGCAGCAGCCTTCTAACAGGCTTTGAGGTAAGAATTTTGATATATGTAAAATAGTACCGCATAGACAGTAGCCCCTGATGCTCGGTTTGCTGTTCGGAAAGAAAAGCCGGACTGAGGATCTAAGAAGATATACGCAGGAGTCATATAAAATATGTCGATATGGGATTGCAGGCTGCGCTGCTGACCTCTGCCGCACTGACAGTGGAGGTCAATAGTTTTAAGGAAGGCCTCGAGCGGTCCGAGAACGAGCTCGGCCGTGCCAAGAAGCAGCTCGAGGAGAAGGAAGGTGAGTAACACCTTATTAAAATTGTACCTTACAGAAAAGGATTTTGGTTGCAAAAAGAATGACAAGGATAACGTGGGTATTGCAGGGGCCACTAACGAGGTGGTGACCCTGAAAGAGGCGGTGGACGCGGCCGAACGCAATGCGGCCGCGGAGCGCACTGAGCGAGAGAAGCAGGAGGCGCGGGTGGCGGAGGTACAGCAAGAGCTCCAGGATCTCGTGGAAAAACATGAGAGCCTGGAGCGTGACTCGAAGACTCGAGAGTCTGAGCTTGCAACGGCTCTTGAGAGTGCCAAAGCCGCTAAGGCCGAAGCCTACAAGGCCCTCCAAGAAATCGAGGCATTGAAGAAAATAGCTGCGGGTAAGGCATTTTTCATGCAAAGTAAGCATGTGAGTGTTAATTACCTGTTGCTTACCCGAATTCGGAGCTCTCCAGGAGCATTTGCAGATCTTCCTCGCAGTGTGTCCGATGTTGCCGCGTTCTACCGGGTCGAGGAGGGGAGCTCGACGGAGAAGGTCTTCTGGTCTCAGTATGCTGAGGCGGACATCCGGTGCCCCTTAGCGACCAGCTGAAGCAGCTGGTCGAGCTCCACAAGGCGGCCGAACAAGCCATGAAGGGCCTCATAGTTCGGTTGTGGCCTAAGGAGGCCATGCCTGGGAGCTACTTTGGCCTGGTGCGGCGGCTGCTGGATGCGTGCACGTGTGTTGAAGTCATCAAGCACTCCGCCTGTATTGAAGGTGCCCGTCGGGCCCTTGCCCACGCAAAGGTGCACTGGGGCAAGATGGATGCCCAGAAGCTCGTGACGGACCCACCACCGGAGGGCAAGGAGCATCGCACGCCCGAGATGTATTATAAGAGTGTGCTGAAGGGCGCCCGCACTATTGCGGGTGAGTGCTCCAAAGATGTAATATTTGAGTAGACTCGCATTTTGTTATCCTGTGCGCTGAAAACTTAGTTCATTTGCGCTAAGCAACGCTTTTTAATTTAAAATATTACCTTCTGTGCGGCTGTTTATCAAATCTGAGAGATGGCAAGTCGTCGGCTTCAGCCCCCACGCCACGAGTGCTGGGGTGTTCGGGATAAATTTGAGCACTCTTGTTCCCATATTTGGGTCCATCTAGGGAGGCGCTCAACACAACGAACAAGGCAACCGGACTTATAATGCTTGAACACTCTCACTTAGCCATAGAATTCTATAATTTTAAATTTCGGCGAAGCCCCTAGTCTTCGGAAGGCCGAATTTGGGGCGCTATCCACGCCTAGGACGGACAAAAAACCGGCTCCTCACTCTAAGCGGCATAAGTCTTTAGGGACTCGCAAAAAACCTCTCGAACAGCGACCAGCTCTCGCCTCATCATGACGGTCAGTTTTAGCTTTCTCCACTGAGGCGTTAACCTAGCTCAACTGGGGCGCAATCGCAGTGGTTCTCCCAGTGCTACCTTAGCCGATACAACGGAACGTAAGGTACCAAAACATGGGAGCCGGGCAAACCCAACTATTGACCCAAGACGTGATTCGGAACTGATGCATATAATGCTATAAGTTCGGGGTGCCGCACTTGTGAAAGTGTTCGGACTTGTCACACCGTGATGCGGGAAACATAAGCCCCTGGTGTATTTAGCCGTTTAAAACGTACGGATGCGACATGTCACAAATGAACATATGTATAAAAAGAGAAATGCAATTGGAAGCAAAAAGGTGCTGCATTACTTATTCAAGAAAAACTGCTATAAGTGCAGAACGATACAAATGTTGCGATAAGCAAGGGATGGGACTGTTAAACGTGTCCCCCTCCAGGGGTAGGCTGCGGAATGGTGCATAAAACAGATTTAATGCTCGTAATGGAGACCACCTGCATATTCGTTGTAGCCTTTCTTCTTCCCTGGCTGTTGCATCATGAGTTTCGCAGGTCTACTGCCGGACAGGGCCTCTGACGAACGGAGTCCTGTGGGTAAAAATAAAAAGGAAAAAAAAGAACGACACACTTGAGAGACCCTGGTGTGGTTGAGCCGCAGTCTGGGCCTATCGTGGTCGCGCCCCTCTCCCCATGCCCATGGTATCTTCAGAGCGTAATGGTGTACGTGAAGGACATGTCTTGACATTTTACAGGGGCTGGGGATGGGGCCGCACTGCTACGCGTGCTTGGAACGTGCCAGGTGGTCTTGTTGTAGATTACTCCGGGCGCGCTTAGCTGTGTCCGGCTGCTTAACGGCCGGACTCGAGAATTGCCTTAAGAGGCTGCATTGCACTTCTGCCGCGAGAGCCGCTGTATGTTCCTCCGTGCGGAGAGAACGTTCAGTGTTTCCGTTGACCGGGATGACTCCTTGAGGGCCTGGCATCTTGAGTTTGAGGTATGCGTAGTGCGGCACCGTGTTGAACTTTGCAAACATGGTACGTCCGAGCAGGGCATGATAGCCGCTACGGAACGGAACTATGTCGAAGATTAACTCCTCGCTTCGAAAGTTATTCGGGATCCGAAGACCACTTCCAGTGTAACTGAACCTGTACAATTGGCTTCTACACCTGGTATGACGCCTTTAAAGGTCGTCTTGGTAGGTTTAATCCTTGAGGGGTCTATGCCCATTTTGCGCACTGTGTCCTGATAAAGCAGGTTCAGACTGCTGCCGCCGTCCATCAGGACTCTGGTGAGGTGAAATCCATCGACTATTGGGTCTAGGACCAATGCGGCGAATCCGCCATGGCGGATGCTGGTGGGGTGGTCCCTTCGGTCAAAAGTGATCGGGTAGGAAGACCATAGATTGAACTTCGGCGCACCTGGCTCCATCGCGTATACATCCCTGAGTGCACGCTTCCGCTCCCTTTTGGGTATGTGCGTTGCGTATATCATGTTCACCGTCCGCACCTGTGCGGGGAAACCCTTCTGTCCTCTATTGTTTGGTGGTCGGGTCTCTTCCTCGTCATCGCTATGCAGCCCCTTGTCATTGTTTTCGGCAATTAACTTGCCTGCCTGCTTGAATACCCAACAGTCCCTGTTGGTGTGGTTAGCTGGCTTTTCGGGGGTGCCATGTATCTGGCACAAGCAGTCGAGTATTCGGTCCAAATTGGACGGACCCGGAGTAGTTCTTTTGAATTGCTTTTTCCGCTGACCGGGTTTAGAGCCTCTGAATCCGGCATTGACTGCCGTATCTTCACTATTATCGCCGTTAATGCGGCGCTTGTTTTTGTTGCGACGCGACCTGCCATTACGGTCCTTGAAATCCGGACTGCCAGAATTTTTGCTGAGGTTATTGCTGCGTGCTAGCCAGCTGTCCTCACCCGCGCAGAAGCAGGTCATGAGTGATGTGAGGGCTGCCATGGATTTCGGCTTTTCCTGTCCTAGGTGCCGGGCAAGCCACTCGTCGCGGATATTATGCTTGAAGGCCGCTAGGGCCTCTGCATCCGGACAGTCGACGATTTGGTTTTTCTTGGTTAAGAACCGTGTCCAAAATTGTCTGGCCGATTCGTCTGGCTGCTGAATTATGTGGCTGAGGTCATCAGCGTCTGGTGGTCGTGCATACGTGCCTTGGAAGTTACCGAGAAATGCGGCTTCCGAGTCTTCCCAACTCCCAATTGACTCTGCTGGCAAGCTGTTAAGCCAATGTCGGGCTGGTCCTTTAAGCTTGAGGGGGAGATATTTGATGGCATGAAGATCGTCACCGCGGGCCATGTGGAGGTGAAGGAGATAGTCTTCGATCCAAACCGCGGGGTCTGTTGTGCCATCGTAAGATTCAATATTCACGGGTTTAAACCCTTCAGGGATTTGATGATCCATTAATTCATCTGTGAAGCATAGTGGGTGTGCAGCGCCTCTGTACTGGGCGATATCACCACGGAGCTCAAAAGAGCTTTGTCTGTTTTGTTCGGCCTGGCCGGACTTACTGTGTCCGGCGCGACGGTTGTCGTCACGTATCATGGGGCGCCCACACGATCCATAGATCGATCTTGATTGTCTTGCCCTATCCTCCAATATATCTCGCAAGTCCGGAGCGTTCCCCTGTGGCCTTGCGCTTTTCGAGCGATGCCGGGGTACGGGTTTAGTGAAGGGCCTAGAGGCCTCTCTGTCGCGACCACGAGGTGGTCGGTCAGCCGTATTGTCTCCTGGTGATGCGGGTTCATACGCCTCCTCCTCTAATCGGGGGAGCAGCTTGCGTTTAGGGTAGCTTTTGGAGGGGCATTCGAGCTCATACTCTTCGGCCGCGAGGACTTCTGTCCATCTGTCGGCTAGCAGATCTTGATCAGCTCTAAGTTGTTGCTTCTTTTTCTTCAGGCTGTTCGCCGTGGCCATAAGCCTGCGTTTGAAACGCTCCTGTTCGATGGGATCCTCAGGCACGATGAATTCATCATCGTCGAGGCTTGCCTCGTCTCCGGAGGGAGGCATATAATCCTCTACCTCTTCTTCTGCCACCCTCTCATGAGGGCTGGCGTCTCCGTCCTCCTGCGCTGGATCTTGCTGGAGTGGGTTGTCTACGGCACTGTCCGGGGTATTATTATCTCCGGTGCCGGAATCTTCATTCTTGCTGTTGCAGAATTTAGAGCGGCGCCGCTGACGCCGGCGCTTGGGTTGTTTCTTGGAGGGGTCATCCTCCGCTGTTCCTTCGCCATTCCCATCCTTTGGGATATCCACCATGTATATGTCATATGATGAGGTGGCTTTCCAGTGCCCGGTGGGCGCTGGTTCTTGGTCGTCTCCGGCATCGTCGTCCATACCATCGATGTCTTCAGAGTCGTAGTCGAGCATGTCGGTTAGATCGTCGACAGTGGCTACCAAGTGGGTGGTGGGTGGGCTTTGAATTTCTTCGTCGTCCACATCCCACCCGTCCTGACCGCAGTCCGGCCAGGGCTCTCCTGATAACGAGAGATACTTTAGCGAACTCAAGATGTCGTCGAAAGGTGAGTGTTGAAAGATGTCCGCTGCGGTGAACTCCATGATCGGCGCCCTATCCGATCCGATCGGAGGGGGCGCGGGAGGTTCGGAGTCCGGCAAGGAGTCCGGCACCTCGGAGTCACGAGCTTCGTGAGGGACAAGGTCAGTGTTCGGCTCTATCACCGTAGAGGTTGCAGCCCCCGAGGCGGCGTCTAGCCATCGTCCTCGATCTGTGCAGCCAGCTCCGAATTGAAGATCGGAGCGGGCTCAAGTGCGGCCTCCAGGGTACTGTCTGGCTGCAGGGCTAAATCATGCTCGCCGTGACAGTGCGGCACGCTCGGTTGTGGCTCGAAT
The DNA here is from genome assembly GCF_018294505.1 of Triticum aestivum. Classification (NCBI taxonomy): domain Eukaryota; kingdom Viridiplantae; phylum Streptophyta; class Magnoliopsida; order Poales; family Poaceae; genus Triticum; species Triticum aestivum. The sequence continues at coordinate 70,628,374 of NC_057801.1, forward strand.
CCATCGAGGGTCAAGTCCCCACGGATGTCAGCCGTGAAGTTCAAGCTTCCAAATCTGACCTGACGGCCAGGGGCGTAGCTTTCAATCTACTCCAGATGGCCAAGCGAATTGGCCCGCAGTGCAAAGCCACCGAATACAAAGATCTGTCCGGGGAGGAAGGTCTCACCCTGGACTGCGTCGTTGATGACGATCGAAGAAGCCATCGAGCCTATCGGCGACGACACAGAGGAACTCTCAATGAAAGCACCAATGTCGGTGTCAAAACCGGCGGCTCTCGGGTAGGGGGTCCCGAACTGTGCGTCTAGGCGGATGGTAACAGGAGACAAGGGACACGATGTTTTACCCAGGTTCAGGCCCTCTTGATGGAGGTAAAACCCTATGTCCTGCTCGATTAATATTGATGATGTGTGTTACAAGAGTAGATCTACCACGAGATCAAGGAGGCTAAACCCTAGAAGCTAGGCTATGGTATGATTGTTGTTCGTCCTACGGACTAAAGCCATCCGGTTTATATAGACACCGGAGAGGGCTAGGGTTACACAGAGTCGGTTACAATGGTAGGAGATCTACATATCCGTATCGCCAAGCTTGCCTTCCACGCCAAGGAAAGTCCCCTCTGGACATGGGATGAAGTCTTCAATCTTGTATCTTCATAGTCTTGGAGTCCGGCCGATGATGATAATTCGGCTATCCGGACACCCCCTAGTCCGGGACTCCCTCATCCAACTTTTTTCATTTCGTAGATCTTCATCCTGCATAATACCATAGAAAAGAATATAGTGAGGATAATTACTGGTAATGATCAACGAGCACTACAACTAGCTTGAGACTTGAATTACAGAAAGAAATCACTTACAGACAATAGCAACTGACGATAGATTTGTCGAGTGTGTCTTGATTGAATAACTGAAACAGTTCTGTAAACTCAACATACAGAGCATTCTCATTGAAGTAATGCTCTGCCTTGACTTTCACCATGAGGGACTCTCGATTGGTAGTCTTGGCAATTTTCATGTACCACTCCTACAATTCATACATTCTCGTTGGGAGCTTCTTGACCTCCTCAGGCTTGACCAAAGGTTCGCCTCGGACATATTTCCGTTTTATGCCATCCTCTCTAAGCGTATCCATGGGCTCGATCTCTAGGAGTTGATAAACAGTTATACCGAGCTCTGCAGCCTGCCTTATATGCTCGTCGGTTATTACCAGCTGATCGATGCTAGTACTCACATGTGTTGGTACAATGAGCAAGGGGATCGATTGCACCGCCTGTTCTCCCAGCTGTGGAACAATTTTCCTGCTTTTTTTGGCAGCTGCTTGGCTCGAGTTCGAGCTTGACTCCTTTTGTTGTGCTCGATGTACCTTCCTGATTTGGCGCTCATAGTCTGAGTCAATAGGCTTGGGAGATGGTGCTTCAGCCATATGAATAAAATGGTCAATGACATGCTCAGGCACTTTCTCCTTTGGCGGCGGTGGCAGTTTCGGTTCAAAATGGGCGTCCAATTAGACCCTGCATTTGGCTTCATTTTCCTCCTCGGTCATGTCGTAAGGCCTCTTCGGAAGAGGCGCGAGGCTTGGACCAAATTGGTATCTCTTGCCTCCTATACGTGTACCGCTAGCCGTTGGAGCTGCGGCGGCTCTCTTCCGCTATTGATTAGGCGACAGAGCCCGCTGAGGCGGCAGAGACAGCTGACGTGGTGCCTGATGACTTGGAGGAGGAAGAGTAGGATGATGCGGTGCCATACTTGGAGGAGGAGGAGTGGCCTGACGCGTTGGCAGACTTGAAGAAGCAGGACTCTGCTGAGGCGATGGCTGATGACTTGGAGGAGCGGGAGTCTACTGATGTGGTGGCGGACTTCGAGTACGAGTTGGCTGACGCGGTGTCGGTGGCCTTGGAAAGATGATGCAATCCTTTCTCCATAGAATGATACGATGTATGGCCTCTACCAGTGTGTGCTCGTCGTCACCCACCACTTCATCAACCACGACACGAGCATAGCCAGCTGGAATCAGGTTGCAATGGAAGGTTGCGTCAGGGGGATTTGTATAAGCAACGGCGTCCGCCACCTTCATGGATATGTTCTTCATTTTGAAGTGTAGCTCACAATTAGTGTTATCCATGATGTCATTCACAAGGTATCTATCCAGCAGTAGTGACTCCTCACCTGGGGTAGAACCCATGTTGCTTCTCAGCATGGATGGGACGGTGCTATCCAATGCTGGATCCGCTAGCTGCTGCCGCTGCAGAGACCCCCTTTCCAGGCTAAGTGAGTCGATCTGCTGCTGCTGCCGCTGGAATTGGAGTGCCAACTCCATGTGCGCTGATTCTAGGCCTTGAAGGCGTTCTGCTTCCTGCTTCCTCTGCTCCTCCTCCAGCTTCCTCTTCTCCTCCTCCTCCATCTTCTTTCTCGCACGGCTTCTGTAGTTGGCGTTCCAGTCCTCAAACCCCTCATACCACGAAACAACGCCTTTGCCTCATGTTCTTCCCGGGTGTTCAGGATTTCCCAGGGCGCGTGTAAGCTCGTCGTTCTCTCTGTTGGGCGTGAACACCCCCGTTCGAGCCTCTTCTATTGCAACATGTATTTTGAGGTCGGCTCCGTTAAGACTTGCCTTCTCCAAACCTGGCCTGTCTTTGGGTCCAACGTCCCCCCATGTGCATAGAACCGAGTCCTGACCCTGGGGGCCCAGCTCAATCTAACTGGAATGACCCCTTCATCCACCATCTATCTCTCAGTCTTATCCCACTTAGGTTTTGCCACCGCGTAGCCACCTGGCCCCAGCTTATGGTAATGCTCTTTTATCACGGCATTGATCTTGTTTATTCTCGACCGTTCCTTAGCTAATTCCGATTCCTTGAATTTCACGAAAGCTGGCCAGTGATCTCTTTGCTTCTCCAGTGTTCCTGTGAATTCTCGAGTCTTCTTTCCTCCTTTGACGTACTTGGCCCATATAGTTTTCTTGTGGTTGTTGAATGCAATCACCATCTTCCTAAGAGCAGCGTCCTTGACTTTCTGCACATCTGCATCTGTGAAATGATCTGGTAGGGTGAAATGTGACATGAGAGATTCCCAAAGCAGATCTTTTGCTCTTTGGTCAACAAAAGTAAGATCTGGACGTTCCTTTGCTGGCTTTTTCCATTCTTGAATGGAGATCGGGATTTGGTCCTTCACAAGAACTCCGCACTGACCAACGAACTTGCCCGTCTTCTTCTTAGGCTCACTTGGTTTGCCATTAGGTTTGATGGCATCGATGTTGTACTTTACGCCATCCTTCAAATTTTTCGTCGGGCCTTGCACTGTCCTACTGCCTGTAGACGATTTGCTTGATCCGGAGGGATGAAAGAAGAAATATTGATTCGTTAATATATATATATATATATATATATATATATATATATATACAAAATCATTTAAAACACGTGATGATCACCAGATGCCCGCTTCTATAAATATACCTCGCCACTATTTGCTATTTCAAGATCATCATAGTTCTAGACTTCATTAAATCGGTCGTCTTGATCGAATACCATATCACCGTCCCCGGTATTGTTCAAATATTGCGAGCCATCATCTTCTTCATTCTGATCATCTAGGCGGCGAGGGGAGCGTATGATCTCGGACAGGGCCTCTTCTCCTTCTCTGCCGATATTGTCCGACATAGCTTTTATTTAACTAATCCAGAAGAAATATAAAACAATTTAGTACGCATGTCGAATAAGAGTAGATAATTGATATGCATCTCGAATAATAGTAGATAACATGCATCATCAAATATAATCTCCAATACATCATCTCGAATATTATCGAATAATATATATAATCTCGAATACATCGTCTCGAATATTATCGAATACATCACTAGCTCACTCGAATATTATCGAATATAGATCGAATACTATCGAATAATCTAGTTCACTCGCAGTTCCTGAGGCGCGGGCGGTGGACACCCAAAGAAAAGGAACCATCACATGATTATAACTCGGGTGAGATCCCCGAAGAACCTGCCAGGTATTGGAGAACGTGACGTCCATAGCAGCCATGTAGCGACGGACGTGCTCGTCCTCCTCCCTGACACGGCGACATACCACCTCCAGCAGGGCCGGCTCACTCCACACCGAAAGTGGCCCGCACGAACGCCACCAAAAGAGCTCCAGGTCGACGATGGGACCCGGGGTCGGGTTCCTCACCGAGCGGCACGCCCCTGAAGGTAGCACCTCCCAGTGCCAGCCCGACGGAGCCCAGTCTGGACATGGCTCCTTTGAAGCAGGACGTCGTAGCAAACGGGTCGACGGCGAGGATGCGGGTCGGTCATCGTTGACGTCGAGAACAACTACTATATGCAAATGTAACTTTTTTTAAATGATTGGATTGCGATTTCTTATATACAAATTCTATATGCAATCTAGCTAGCTAGCTAATTCATCTAACATTATTATACACATGCTAATTCATCTAACATTTGACAAAAGTATAAAAACTAATTCATCTAACATTAATATATGTAATTCATATATAACTAAAAATATAAAAAAACTAACTCATCTAACATTAATATCTAGCTAATTCATCTAATTCATCTAACATTTGACATTAATATCTAACATTTCTTTCTAATTCATCTAATATTTGACATTAATATCTAACATTTCTATCTAATTCATCTAACAATTTGACATTAATCTAACATTTATATATACTAAAAGTATAAAAAACTAAAAAACTGAAAACAGAAAATAATTAAGGAAAATATGTCTCTTTGTGTGTGTACTCTATGTGTGTGTGTGTGTGTACTGTGTGTGTGAGGGCGGCCATGGCGCGGCAGGGGGCGGTCTTACAGTGGGGCGACGGCCGCCAATGCGAGGCAACGAGGGGTAGCGATGGGCTGGGGCGGCGACGTGGACGGGCCGGGGCGGCACGCGACGGCGACGGGCGTGGCGATGGGGACGGGCGTGACGATGGGGACGGCGAAGGCGACCGCACGCGATGGGGGCGGCGACAGGCCAGGGAGGCGACGGGGACGGGCGCGACGACGGGGCGGCAACGAGGTTGAAGCAAAGGAAGAAGAGAAGAAAACTGAAAATTTCGTAAGTGCTTCTTATATAGGATGGGCCTTTAGTATCGGTTGGAACCACCAACCGATACTAATTAAAGGTCAAATTTGGCCAGGCCAAGCGGCGGGAAGCGACCCCTTTAGTACCAGGTGGTGGCTCCAACCGATACTACAGACCCCCCCTTTTAGTACCGGTTGGAGCCACCAACCGGTACTAAAGGGGTGCGCTGGCGCAGGTGCAGTTGATACGTCTCCAACGTATCTATAATTTTTGATTGTTCCATGCTATTATATTACCTGCTTTGGATGTTTATGGGCTTTATTTTACACATTTATATCATTTTTGGGACTAACGTACTAATCGGAGGCCCAGCCCGTATTGCTATTTTCTTGCCTATTTCAGTATTTCGAAGAAAAGGAATATCAAACGGAGTCCAAACGGAGTCCAAACGGAATGAAACCTTCGGGAGCGTGATTTTTGGAACAAACATGATCCGGAGAACTTGGAGTGCAAGTCAAGAAGCAATCGAGGCGGCCAGGAGATAGCAGGGCGCGCCCCCTGTCTCCTGGGCCCCTCGAGCGGCCACCGACGTACTTCTTCCTCCTATATATACCTACGTACCCCGAAAACATCCAGGGAGGCACCAGAGAAATATTTCCTCCACCGTAACCTTCTGTATCCGCGAGATTCCATCTTGGAGCCTTCGCCGGCGCTCCGCTGAGAAGGGAATTGACCACAGAGGGCTTCTACATCAACACCATAGCCCTTCCGATGAGTTGTGAGTAGTTTACCACAGACCTTCGGGTCCATAGTTATTAGCTAGTTGGCTTCTTCTCTTTTTTGATCTCAATACAATGTTCTCCCCCTCTCTTGTGGAGATCTATTTGATGTAAACTCTTTTTGCGGTGTGTTTGTCAAGATCCAATGAATTGTGGGTTTATGATCAAGTTTATCTATGAGAAATATCTGAATCTTCTCTGAATTCTTTTATGTATGATTGAGTTATCTTAGCAAGTCTCTTCGAATTATCGGTTTGGTTTGGCCTACTAGATTGATCTTTCTTGCCATGGGAGAAGTGCTTAGCTTTGGGTTCGATCTTGCAGTGTCCTTACCCAGTGACAGATAGGGTTGCAAGGCATGTATTGTATTGTTGTCATCGAGGATAAAAAGATGGGGTTTATAGCATATTGCTTGAGTTTATCCCTCTACATCATGTCAGCTTTCTTAATGTGTTACTCTATTTTTATGAACTTAATACTCTAGATGCATGCTGGATAGCGGTCGATGTGTGGAGTAATAGTAGCAGATGCAGGCAGGAGTCGATCTACTTGTTACGAACGTGATGACTATATACATGATCATGCCTAGATAATCTCATAATTATTTGCTTTTCTATCAATTGCTTGACAGTAATTTGTTCACCCACTGTAATACTTATGCTATCTTGAGAGAAGCCTCTAGTGAAACCTATGGCCTTCGGGTCTATCTTTTATCATATAACCTTTCAATATACTTTTATTTGCATCTTTACTTTTTGCATCTATATTATAAAATACCAAAAATATATTTATCTTATCATATTATCTCTATCAGATCTCACTTTTGCAAGTTGTCGTGAAGGGATTGACAACCCCTTTATCACGTTGGTTGTGAGTTCTTTGTTTGTTTGTGTAGGTTCATGGGACTTGTGAAGAGCCTCCTACTGGATTGATACCTTGGTTCTAAAAAACTGAGGGAAATACTTATGCTACTGTGCTGCATCACCCTTTCCTCTTCAAGGAAAACCAAAGCAAGTTCAAGACGTAGCAAGAAGGATTTCTGGCACCATTGCCGGGGAGGCCTTCGCTCAAGTCAAGACATACCAAGTACCCATCACAAAATCATCTCCCTCGCATTTACATTATTTGCCATTTGCCTCTCGTTTTCCTCTCCCCCACTTCACTCTTGTCGTTTTATTTGCCCTCTCTTTCTTAATCTTCTCCTCTCTCTTTTGCTTGCCCTTTCGTTTGCTTGTTTGGTTGGAATATATGTTTATTTATTGCTAAACAGAGAACCTAAGATCTATGGATCCTCATCCACTTGCTAATCTTTTTAAGAGATCCAATTATGATGAACCAATTGCTAGTGAGTTTTGTGCACTAGATTATCTTTATGAAGCTTTGCTCAAAATTTGTGAATCTGAAAATTATGATGAACAAATTTATGAAGAGATTCACGGTAACTCCTTGAATAAAAAGCATGATTGCAATGATTTTCCTATAAATTCTCTTGATGTAAATTGTGCTAATAATATGCAAAACCCTAAGCTTGGGGATGCTAGTTTTGCTATGTCTACTACTTGTTTCAATGATCATGATTGGGGTGATTCTTCTTATAACCTTGAAAATTTATTTAAGCCCCATGATGAATATGAGATTGATAATAGTGTTTGCAATAATATTGAAAGTAGGTTTGGAAGAGTGTCAACTTTAGATCCCACATATTTGGAGTATGTTCAATCTTATGATATTTTTGATAAAAGTGGGTTCGGAAAGGTCATGACTTTAGTTAATGTTAATCCCACTATCTTGAAAGAGTGTCAACTTTGCATGCATGTGGATCATGTTGAGAATATGTTTTGTGATAGCTATTTAGTTAAGTTTTCCTATTATCCTACATGTAATTATTATGAGAGAGGAAAATATGGTCGTAGAAATTTTTATCTTATTAAATTACCTCTCGTCATGTTGAGATTGCTATCGTCTCTTTCTTCTTCCTTGCATATGCTAGTTTTTGCTTGCCTTGCAAATTTGTTTTCTTATAATATGCCTATGCATAGTAATTATGTTATACTTAGATGTGTTTGTCACATGTTTCATGATGCTCTCTTTGTGCTTCAATTCTTGTCTTTCATGTGAGCATCAATAAAATTCTCAATGCCTAGCTAAAAAGGCTATAAAGAAAAGCGCTTGTTGGGAGACAACCCAATATTTTTCCTTCCTGTTATTCAATAAATTTTGCATCTACTTTCTGTTTAGATGTGTTTTTATGTTTTAATTAGTGTTTGTGCCATGTAGAACCTATAGGATAGCCTATGATGATAGTTGATTTGATTCTGCTGAAAAACAGAAACTTTGCGCTCACGAGAAAAAATTCAATAAATCACAGAAATGATATTTTGCATTGATTCTTTTTTCTTCTGTTCAATAAACAAAGTTTTTAGGACGTCCTATTTTGGTAGGATTTTTAATGTTTCATAAGTTTGCCTTAGTTACAGATTGCTACATACTGTTCTGTTTTTGACAGATTCTGTTTTTCGTGTGTTGTTTGCTTATTTTGATGCATCTATGGCTAGTAAAATAGTTTATAAACCATAGAGAAGTTGGAATACAGTAGGTTTAACACCAATATAAATAAAGAATGAGTTCATTACAGTACCTTATGTGGTGGTTTCGTTTTCTTTCACTAACGGAGCTTACGAGATTTCCTGTTGAGTTTTGTGTTGTGAAGTTTTCAGGTTTTGGGTAAAGATTTGATGGACTATGGAATAAGGAGTGGCAAAAGCCTAAGCTTGGGGATGCCCCTGGAAGGCATCCCCTCTTTCGTCTTCGTTCATTGGTAACTTTACTTGGAGCTATATTTTTATTCGCCACATGGTATGTGTTTTGCTTGGAGCGTCGTGTATTATATTAGTCTTTGCTTTTTAGTTTACCACAATCATCCTTGCTGTACACATCTTTTGGGAGAAGCCTACTTGATTGAAATTTATTAGAATACTCTATGTGCTTCACTTATATCTTTTGAGCTAGATAATTTTTGCTCTAGTGCTTCACTTATATCTTTTAGAGCATGGCGGTGGCTTAATTTTGTAGAAATTGCTAGTCTCTCATGCTTCACTGATATTATTTTGAGAGTCTTTTAGAACAGTATGGTATTTGCTATGGTTATAAATTGGTCCTAGAATGATGAGCATCCAAGTTGGGTATAATAAAAACTATCAATGGAAGTGAATTGGATGCTATGATCAATTCGATACTTGATAATAGTTTTGAGATATGGAGGTAGTGATATTAAAGTCATGCTAGTTGGGTGATTATGAATTTAAAGAATGCTTGTGTTGAAGTTAGCAAGTCCCGTAGCATGCACATATGGTTAAAGTTGTGTAACAAATTTGAAACATGAAGTGTACCTGGCTTGTGCATCCTTATGAGTGGCGGTCGGGGACGAGCGATGGTCTTTTCCTACCAATCTATCCCTCTAGGAGGATGCGCGTAGTGCTTGATTTTTGATGACTTCTAAATTTTTGCAATAAGTATATGAGTTCTTATGACTAATGTTGAGTCCATGGATTATACGCACTTTTACCTTTCCATCATTGCTAGCCTCTTCGGTACCATGCATTGCCCTTTCTCACCTTGAGAGCTGGTGCAAACTTCGCCGGTGCATCCAAACCCCGTGATATGATAAGCTCTATCACGCATAAACCTCCTTATATCTTCCTCAAAACAGCCACCATACCTACCTATTTATGGCATTTCCATAGCCATTTCGAGATATATTGCCATGCAACTTTCCATCGTTCCGTTCATCATCATCATGACATACATTACTTTTGTCATATTGCCATTGCATGATCATGTAGTTGACATCGTATTTGTGGCAAAGCCACCATGCATAATTTTCATACATGTCACTCTTGATTCATTGCACCATCTCGGTACACCGCCAGAGGCATTCATATAGAGTCATATCTTGTTCTAGTTTTGAGTTGTAATTTATATGTTGTAATCAATGAAAGTGTGATGATCATCATTATTAGAGCATTGCCCAAAAAGAAAAAAATGAAGAAGAAAAAAAGAAAGGCCCAAAAAAGAAAAAAAAGAAAAAAGAAAAGGAAAAAAGGAAATAAAGAAAATAAATAAAAAGGGGTAATGATACTATCTATTTCCACACTTGTGCTTCAAAGTAGCACCTTGTTCTTCATATAGTGAGTCTCATTTATTGTGCTTCAAAGTAGCACCATGTTTTTCATATAGTGAGTCTCATATGTTGTCACTTTCATATACTAGTGGGAATTTTTCATTATAGAACTTGGCTTGTATATTCCTACGATGGGCTTCCTCAAATGCCCTAGGTCTTCGTGAGCAGGCAAGTTGGATGCACACCCACTAGTTTTCTTTTGTTGATCTTTCATTCATTTATAGCTCTAGTGCATCAGTTGCAGGTCCATCCCTACTCCTCATGTTGACATCAATTGATGAGCATCTTCATAGCCCGTTGATTATCCTTGTCAATGTGAGACTTTCTCCTTTTTTGTCTTCTCCACACAATCCCCAATCATTATTCTATTCCACCTGTAGTGCTATATCCATGGCTCACACTCATGTATTGCGTGAAGGTTGAAAAAGCTTGAGATTATTTAAGTACGAAACAATTGCTTGGATTGTCAACGGGGGTGTAGAATTTGGGAACATATTTGTGTGATGAAAATGAAGCATAGCCTAACTATATGATTTTGTAGGGATGAACTTTCTTTAGCCATGTTATTTTGAGAAGACATGATTGCTTCTATTAGTATGCTTGAAGTATTACTATTTCTTTTGTCAATATGAACTTTTATCTTGAATCATTTGGATCTGAACATTCATGCCACAATAAAGAGAAAATACATTGAGAATTATGCTAGGTAGCATTCCACATCAAAAATTCAGTTTTTATCATTTACCTAGTCGAGGACGGGCAGGAATTAAGCTTGGGGATGCTTGATACATCTCCAATGTATCTATAATTTTTGATTGTTCCATGCTATTATATTACCTATTTTGGATGTTTATGGGCTTTATTTTACACATTTATATCATTTTTGGGACTAACATACTAACCGGAGGCCCAGCCCGTATTGTTGTTTTTTTTGCCTATTTCAGTATTTTGAAGAAAAGGAATATCAAACGGAGTCCAAACGGAATGAAACCTTCGGGAGCGTGATTTTTGGAAGAAACGTGATCCGGAGAACTTGGAGTGCAAGTCAAGAAGCAATCGAGGCGGCTAGGAGATAGCAGGGCGCGCCCACCCCTACTGGGCGCGCCCCTGTCTCCTGGGCCCCTCGAGCGGCCACCGACGTACTTCTTCCTCCTATATATACCTACGTACCCCGAAAACATCCAGGGAGCCACCGAAGAAAATTTCTGCCGCCGTAACCTTCTGTATCCGCGAGATCCCATCTTGGAGCCTTCGCCGGCGCTCCGCCGGAGGGGGAATTGACCATGGATGGCTTCTACATCAACACCATAGCCCTTTCGATGAGTTGTAGTAGTTTACCACAGACCTTCGGGTCCATAGTTATTAGCTAGTTGGCTTCTTCTCTCTTTTTTGATCTCAATACAATGTTCTCCCCCTCTCTTGTGGAGATCTATTCGATGTAAACTCTTTTTGCAGTGTGTTTGTCGAAATCCGTTGAATTGTGGGTTTATGATCAAGTTTATCTATGAGAAATATCTGAATCTTCTCTGAATTCTTTTATGTATGATTGAGTTATCTTTGCAAGTCTCTTAGAATTATCAATTTGGTTTGGCCTACTAGATTGATCTTTCTTGCCATGGGAGAAGTGCTTAGCTTTGGGTTCGATCTTGCAGTGTCCTTACCCAGTGACAGAAAGGGTTGCAAGGCACGTATTGTATTGTTGCCATCGAGGATAAAAAGGTGGGGTTTATATCATATTGCTTGAGTTTATCCCTCTACATCATGTCATCTTTCTTAATGTGTTACTCTGTTCTTATGAACTTAATACCCTAGATGCATGCTGGATAGCGGTCGATGTATGGAGTAATAGTAGTAGATGCAGGCAGGAGTTGGTCTACTTGTTACGGACGTGATGCCTATATACATGATCATGCCTAGATAATCTCATAATTATTCGCTTTTCTATCAATTGCTCGACGGTAATTTGTTCACCCACCGTAATACTTATGCTATCTTGAGAGAAGCCTCTGGTGAAATCTATGGCCCCCGGGTCTATCTTTTATCATATAAGCTTTCAATCTACTTTTATTTGCATCTTTACTTTTTGCATCTATATTAAAAATACCAAAAATATATTTATCTTATCATATTATCTCTATCAGATCTCACTTTTGCAAGTGGCCGTGAAGGGATTGACAACCCCTTTATCGCGTTGGTTGCGAGTTCTTTGTTTGTTTGTGTAGGTTCATGGGACTTGTGAGGAGCCTCCTACTGGATTGGTACCTTGGTTCTCAGAAACTGAGGGAAATACTTACAATACTGTGCTACATCACCCTTTCCACTTCAAGGAAAACCAACGCAAGCTCAAGACGTAGCAGCGGTGCAGAAGTATAGTCCCACCTCGCCTAGTGAAGAGCGGCCGCACTTGTTTAAAAGCCCCGACGCGGGCGCTGTATTGAACTCCTCTCTGTAGCAGGCTTCTGGGCCTAAACTGCTACGCTGCCCTACGGGCCTACTGGGCCTTGCGGGCCTGCATCCTAGCCCAACTACATGTTGGGTTTCTAGTCGTATGCAGGCTGTTGTGGCCTAGTAGGTGGGTTTTTTTAATTTTTTTTTATTTTCTGCTTCTTTATTTTCTTTTATTTATTTGTGAGTGGTTTTTTGCTGTATTTAGAGTTTCTTTGCGAATATTTTTGCTTTAGGTACAAAAAATTACAAACTTTCTGTTAGTGCTAGTAGTTTTCAAATTTTAATAGTTTAAATTTGAATTATTTGAAATTTGTGTGAATCACTAGTTTTTGAATAACTTTACTTTAAAAATAGATTTTTCAGTGATTCTTTTTTTATGTTTAGTGTGTTTTATCATTATATTCAATTTGGCAATACTTACATTATTTAAAAAATGAAATGCCTTTGGAACACATGAGTTTTCGTTCGGAAACCTCATTCTTCGAAAGAGATTGTCCATTTTGTACACGAAGTGCATTCAAATTTTGCCGTAACCCTCTCTACTTTTTTTCACATGCTATGTGGGTGAAATGATGATACCATGCCAACTTTCAACCTTTTCAGAGTTCATTTGTAGTGTTTTTCAATTTCAGGGTCATTTAGCTCAAAAAAATCAGTAAATGAGCTGAAAAATAGCAAATGATGTCAGAAAGGGTTGAAAGTGGATGACGTGGCTTTGAATGGTGCATACTAAATGCACAAAAAGTCTGTAATTGTAATAAGTTAAAAAAATGAAATGCCTTTGTAACAGATGAGTTTTCGTCCGAAACCCGGATACTTCGAAAGAGATTGTCCATTTTGTACACAAAGTGCATCCAGTTTTTGCCGTAATCCTCTCTACTTTTTGCACATGCTATGTGGGTGAAATGATGAAACCATGCCAACTTTCAACCTTTTCAGAGTTCATTTTTAGTGCTTTTCAATTAACATAAAGGTACACGCTTGTCCGAAGCACAAAAGTACACGTTTCAAATGCAAAACACATAAGCACCCTAACTATTACAAAGATTCCCTACTGTCTTTAGGTGTGAAACTTTTTCTTCGCGTGTGTCGCTTTGTGCCGTAACCATGGACAATCTTCATCATTTAACTGGATGCTCGGGTCAATATTCACTGTGAAGGGAGAAATTTCATCAAACTTTTGATAATCTTCTGACATGTCTGTCTTGTCATCCACTCACACGATGTTTCTTTTCCCTGAAAGAACTATGTGGCGCTTTGGCTCATCGTATGATGTATTTGCTTTCTTATTTTTTTTCTCGGCTTGGTAGACATGTCATTCACATAGAAAACCTACGCCACATGATTGGCTAGGACGAATGGTTCGCCTGCGTACGCAAAATTGTTGAGATTCACTGTTGTTATTCCGTACTGCGGGTCTCCTGTTACCCCGCCTCATGTCATATTGACCCATTTGCACCGAAACAAAGACCTTCAAACCACGTCCATAGTCAAGGTCCCATATGTCCTCTATGTAACCATAATATGTGTCCTTTCCCCTCTTGGTTTCTGCATCAAAGCGGGCACCACTGTTTTGGTTGGTGCTCTTCTTATCTTGGGCGATCGTGTAAAATGTATTCCCATTTATCTCGTACCCTTTGAAAGTCATTATATTTGAAGATGTTAACTGGGACAGCAAGCAGGTCATCTTCAATAGCGCGTCATGCATGGCACGTGTCTGCAATCAACCAGCGAAAGTCCCTGTTTGTTCACGTGTAATCCAGTCGTCAGACTGCTCCGGGTTTTTGGAGTGTAGAAAATTCTTGTATTCCTCCTTATACGGAGCCACCAAGGCGGAATTTTGTAGAACTGTATAGTGTGCTTGAGTGAGAGAATGCCCGTCCATACACATTATTTGTTCCGGCCCTAGCATGCCATTTCCACCCAGTCTGCCCTTATGCCACGATTCAGGAACACTAATCGGCTTAAGGTTAGGAATAAAGTCAATACAGAACTCAATGACCTCCTCATTTTCATGGCCCTTGGAGATGCTTCCTTCTGGCCTAGCACGGTTATCAACATATTTTTTTAAGACTCCCATGAACCTCTCAAAGGGGAACACATTGTGTAGAAATATAGGACCAAGAACGTTAATCTCTTTGCATAGGTGAACTAGGACGTGCGTCATGATGTTGAAGAAGGATGGTGGGAACACCAATTCGAAACTGGCAAGATATTGCACCAAATCATTCTCTAACGTTGATATTATTTGTCGATCGATTACCTTCTAAGAGATTGCATTGAGGAATGCACATAGCTTCACAATGGCTAATCGAACATTTTTCGGTAGAAGCCCCCTCAATGCAATCGGAAGCAGTTGCGTCATAATCACGTGGCAGTCATGAGACTTTAGGTTTTGGAACTTTTTCTCTGCCATATTTATTATTCCCTTTATATTCGATGAGAAGCCATACGGGACCTTCATACTGAGTAGGCATTCAAAGAAGATTTCCTTCCCTTCTTTGGTAAGAGCATAGCTCGCATGACCCTGATGTATGCTGTCTTTTCCGTGCATACGTCGCTGGTCCTCCCGTGCCTCCGGTGTATCTTTTGTCTTCCCATACACGTCCAAGAAGCCAAGTAGGGTCACGTAAAGATTCTTCATCACCTGCATCACGTCAATTGCAGAGCGGACCTCTAGGTCTTTCCAATAGGGTAGGTTCTAAAATATAGATTTCTTCTTCCACATGGGTGCGCGTCCGTTAGCGTCATTCGGAACAGATTGTCTGCCAGGACCCTTTCCCAAGATTACCTTCAAATCCTTGATCATATCATGTACATCATCACCAGTGCGGTGGCGAGGCTTCATCTGGTGATCCACCTCACGTTTGAAATGCCTGCTCGGAAGAAATCGAGGATGTCCCCGGTACACATTTTTCCTACAATTATCCAAATATATACTATCGGTATCATCCAAATAGTGCATGCATGCGCACTATCCCTTGTTTGTCTGTCCTGAAAGGTTACTGAGAGTAGGTCAATCATTGATGGTCACAAACAGCAACACATGTAGGTCATTTTCTTCCTATTTGTGCTCATTCCACGCACGTACACCTTTTCCATTCCACAACTGTAAGAGTTCTTCAACTAATGGCCTTAGGTACACATCGATGTCGTTGCCAGGTTGCTTAGGGTCTTGGATGAGCACTGGCATCATAATGAACTTCCGCTTCATGCACAACCAAGGAGGAAGGTTTTACATACATAGAGTCACAGGCCAGGTGCTATGGTTGCTGCTTTGCTCCCCAAAATTATTAATGACATCTGCGCTTAGACCAAACCATACGTTCCTCGTGTCACCTGCAAAGTCCTCCCAATACTTTCTCTCTATTTTTCTCCACTGCGACCCGTAAGCGGGTACTCTCAACTTCCCGTCTTTCTTACGGTCTTCTCTGTGCCACCGTATCGACTTGGCATACTCTTTGCTTTCGAACAAATGTTTCAACCGTGGTATTATATGAGCATACCACATCACCTTGGAAGGAATCTTCTTCCTGAGGCGCTCGCCCTCGACATCACCAGGGTCATCGCTGCTGATCTTATAGCGCAATGCACCGCATACCGGGCATGCGTTCAAATCCTCGTACTCACTACAGTAGAGGATGCAGTCATTACGGCACGCATGTATCTTCTGCACCTCTAACCCTAGAGGGCAGACAACCTTCTTTGCTTCGTACGTACTCTCGGGAAATTCGTTATCCTTTGGAAGCATCTTCTTTAACATTATCAGCAACTTTCCAAATCCCTTGTCAGATACACCATTCTCTGCCTTCCATTGCAGCAATTCTAGTGTGGTGCCCAGCTTTTTCTTGTCAGCTTTGCAATTCGGGTATAATAATTTTTTGTGATCCTCTAACATGCGCTGCAACTTCTTCTTCTCCTTTTAACTTACGCAGTTTCTCTTTGCATCGGCAATGGCCCGGCCTAGATCATCAGCGGGTTCATCTGATGCCTCTTCTTCAGTTTCTTCCCGTATTGCCGGCTCAGCTTCTTCCCCCATTGTTGTACCATCATATTCAGGGAACCCATGGCCAGGATAGCTGTCGTCGTCCTCTTCTTCTTCATTGTCTTCCATCATAACCCATCTTTCTCCGTGCTTGGTCCAAACATTATAGTGGGGCATGAAACCTGACTCAAACAGGTGGACGTGAATTGTTTTTAACTTAGAGTAATTCTGATCATTCTTACAGCCAGCACATGGACAAGGCATAAAATCATCCACCCGCTTGTTTGCCTCAGCCGCAAGCAGAAAAGTATGCACAACATTAATGAACTGGGGAGAGCATCGGTCATCGTACATCCATTGCCGACTCATCTTCATTACACAACACCGAAAAGACAAAATTAATACAAGTTCATACAACACTTATTCTCATAAAAAAACATACAAATAACTCTCTAGCTAAAGCATTTAAATGCAATAACAAATGCGATCAAGATTGCAGCTAAGGTAACAATTGATCCAACAACATAATGATATCAAGCCTCAGTATCGATGGCATATTTTCTAATCTTTCTAATCTTGAAGCGCATTTTCTTCATCTTGATCTTGTGATCATCGACGACATCGGCAACATGCAACTCCAGTTCCATCTTCTCTCCCTCAATTCTTTTCAATTTTTCTTTCAAATACTCGTTTTCTTTTTCAACTAAATTTAACTTCTTGACGATAGGGTCGGTTGGAATTTCCGGTTCACATACCTCCTAGATAAAAATATCTATGTCAACTTGATGGGCATAATTAGTCATAAACACGAAATGCAACAAATAGTTATAAAAGAGAATATATCACATTCGAATCATAACCCGGACGAGGGCCGACGGGGACGGATATAAAAACCATGACACTATGTATAACAAAGAACGTACGGGTAAGATAACTATACAAGTAACTATATATCTAAATCACACAAAAACATGACTTTTTTATATTAAAAAAATATAAGAACAAGAGGCTCACCACAAGGTGGTGCCGGCGACGGGACGGTGCGGGCGATCAACGATAGTTAGGACGGAGACGGGAAGGCACTAAGTAAACCACACCTACATATGCAAACTAAGAGTTATTTTGAGCTAAAATTGCATATAATTCAAATAAACTACCACATATAATTCCTCGAAAATTACTAAACCCCACAAATTAATCACTATATAGAGCATTGCAAGAGCTAATCTAGCAATGAGAGATGAAAGGACAAAGTTGCTAACCTTTATGATCACTTGAATGGATGGGGGCCTTCAAATCTTGATAAAATTTGGGCAAAATGTGTGATAACCTCGAGGAAGAGGGGAAAGGGGAAGAACAAAGCGAGCTCGATAGCGGGTGAACGAAGGGTTTATATAGGAATACCTTTAGTCCCGGTTTAGGGCACAAACCGGGTCTAAAGGTGAGCCTCTAGTACCGGTTCGTGCCACGAACTGGGACTAAAGGTGTTGGTGGGGCCGCAGCCTGACACCAGTCGGCCACCACCTCTTTAGTACCGGTTCGTGGCACGAACCGGTACTAAAGGTTAGCCACAAACCGGTACTAATGAGCGCCGCCCGCCTAGCCGTTGGCACCGGCACTAATGGTCACATTAGTGCTGGTTCAGTTATAAACTGGGACTAATGTGCTTCACATAGGCCCTTTTTTTACTAGTGTAGCAAATTTGGCTAAGAGGTCTTTATGTAATAGTTTTTTCGAGGAGCCTCTTGGAGAACTTATCCCGCTTTTACTCAGTGATGTAACTCTTGTAACACCGTAATAAAGTGGGGAATATGTTTTTAAAGAAAGCCTACAATGGGAGCGTACGTTTGGTCTATGGGTGTATATACACCCTATATGATACTATTAAATAAAAACTTAAAACATTCTAAAAAATATTTTTGAAATAAACTTGACCTTTCATGGTATTCGTAAAAGGAAAATCCACACAAGAAACCCCCCCCCCCCTTGACTTCAGGGCAAAAAATTTAACTTTTTTGGTCAAAATAGTGTGAATAGGGACTTGTATATATCAATATTTTTTGTTTTTCTTTGCCCTGAAGTCAACGCTGGGTTTTTTCACTAAAATTTATATACTACTGCAAAAAGAAAGTTAGGTTTATTCCAAAAAACTTCTGAACATTTTTGACTTTTTCTGGATTTGTTTTTCTCATATAGGGTGTATATACACCCAAGTGGTATCCCGTGTTACAATAGTCTAAACTTGACAGGAGTCATGCTACACTTTCTTGCCGTAGCCGTCGGACAGAACAATTAATAAAAAATGCCATGGCAATTTTATCTTTTATTGTCCTGGCAAATTTTTCTTAAGATAGATGGGCAAATATAGTTCTTGTAAGTTCATTTTTAATCATTCTATTTCTTTTGCCACAACATTTTCTAAACATAAATTGCTGTCATGGCAATTCTGGAAAAGTTGTAACAACACAACATCAACTACTGATGATTTTTTGCCATGCAAATTTGTGATCCACTTTAGTTTCTTTCTCACATGGCATTTTTGCCAGGATTTGGATAGGTTTTTGTGCTAACTTGATAAACCTTTTTTGTTTGTGCAACTTTTATGGACACACATAATATTTGTTGCCGTAGTGATTCTGAAGTTCGCCATGCCAAAATTGAGGCTGGACACACCTGCATTGCGTTTTCCAAAATTTCCATGGCATTTTTTGGTGCTGGATAGACATGGAAAATCGCCATGTCATTTTTCCAAACATATTTTTTGCCATGGCAATATTTTTTTGTGATGGCAGATTTGCCATGCTTTCATTTAGGGAATCAAATATTTTTTATAAACCTTGCTATTGTAAAAAAGTTAAATATAATGGAAAATTATAAATTTGGTCAAACTCGAAGGGATTTTTTTTTTAATTTTCAATTTTTTCTGCTATTAAAGCAGATGGCATTTTGTTCGTAGTTGAGCAAGAACTGGGCCTTATTTGTCACAGGGAAAAACCAAAATCTAGGCCTTTTCATTTAATTTGCTATTAAAGTGGGCCTTCTGTCTCCCTGCAAAAAAAAAAGTGGGCCTTCTGTTCCTTCTTTAGTTTTTGCAGGGAAAAGGCCTGACGTCAAGGAGGCGTCCGGGATGTGCGTTCCCTCTGCCGAACGAATTCGTTCGGGGGATCGATTCCCTCGTACCTAGAGAATCATGAGGGCAGCCTCCTCGCTGGCGCCTTCAGCGCCCGATCGCTTTCCTGGCGCTCACGCGCGTCCCTAGTGGGCTAGTGGGCTGTGGCCCATTCTCTTGATCTCTCCTCGCTCGACCGCTGCTGCTGAGCTGCTCGCTTGGAGACGTCTAGTGGGCTGGCCCAGAAACTAAAAGAATAAAAAGGATATGTACAGAACGTGGGATTCGAACTCAGCACCTCGCTCTTCACTTAGAAGTGCACGAACCACTACGCCAGCCAACGAGTTGTGTTGTTAACCTTCGTTTGCTTTATTTTATCCTTTGTCCATATCGCAAAGCCCCGAGAAGCTTCCGAAACCATTTATTTTTTCTTTTTCTGTAACAGTTTTGTTCACCTTTTTTCCTTCCCTTTTTTGCTAAAATATGTGCACCTTTCTAAAAAGAAATCAAAAGAAACTCCTTTTAAGTTCATCAAAATTGAAAAAAAGTTCATCGAATCTGAAAAAAAGTTCATCGACTATAAGAAAAGTTCATCATAATTGGAAAAAGTTCATCGAATTTCGAAAAGTTCATTATAATTAGAAAAGTTCACGGAATTTGGAAAAAAAAGTTCACCGATTTTTTAAAAAGTTCATCGAATTTGAAAAAGAGTTCATGTCATTTAAAAAAAGTTCATTGAATTTGAAAAAAGTTCATAAAATTTGAAAAAATTTCATCGCATTTGAAAAAGTTCATTGAAATTTAAAAAATATCAAATTTCAAAAAAGTTCATCGAATTTGAAAATATGTTCATTCCAATTTGGAAAAAGTTCATCAAAATTAAAAAAAGTTGGTCAATTTTTTTCCAAAAAAAACCATCGATTTGGAACGAGTTCACGCTTTTAAAGAAAAATAAAAAAAGAAACAGGAAACGAACAGAAGAAAAAGGAAAGAATAAATCGTAAAAAACACAGAATGCATTTCCTATACATAGAAATAGAAGAACGGAAGTACAAGAGCACGAACGAGCAGGTGGCGTAGTGGTTTGTGTTGTATCCTCGAAATAATGAGGACGCGAGTTTGAGCCTGCACGCAACAATGCGCGCCATCAATGGTCTAGTTATACAATAAAGCGATCATGTTTTCCTTAAAAAAAGACCAGCTGCCGGTGCTTAGCAAGTTAGCATAAGCATCATTCGAAAGTTTTAAAAAAACAAGCATCTATTGGATTATACTACAGGCTGTTGGGTTGGGATCGATGCATGCGTGTACTAACTTGTGGGCAAACAAAACAAGCTTTTAACTGGTACTAGATACTAGCTAGTCCTCCAAGCCGATGAAAGTTTTCACCAGTTCCTTGGCCACGTCCGGGGTCAAGACAGACTCGAGGCAGTAATGTTCAAGCTCCTTGCAATGGTGACGGCGCGCCAACTTCGCAGTGGCCAACAGGTTCTCTTTTGACAACGAGTCGCACAACAAGTTCTCACACATGGCCTTCATTCGCCTTAGCCCAAACCGGCACGCCGCCGAGAGCATCTCCCCGGCGAGCAACCTAGTGTCATCTCCAGGAAGGAGCCCGTTAGTGTAGATAAAATGGAGCACGGCCTTGAACACAGCAACCTTCATATCATCGACCCGTACCATAGCGGTGGCATGGTCATCCTCCTTGTTGGCCATCACTGCCTCGTATAAGGCTGGCGAACGCGCGGCGATTACGAGCCTGTGGGCACGGATCTTGCTCTCCTCAACTAGGAAGCTGACGTCCGAGCCATTCTCGCTGGTCAGTAGCTGCTCAAGTTGCGTGGAGACTTTGGAGGGCGGCACGGTGACCATGACTCTGCTGCCAGTAGTGCTAGTCCTACTAGTGTAGGGTTCCTTAACGACGTTGACTTCACAGCGTATGGTTAAGGAGCCATCATTCGCCATGTACTTTGATTTTGCATCTTGTATGCGGATACACTTGCTACAACCGCTTGACATAGCGTTCCTTGCAAAGAGGGTAACAGGGCCGCTCTTCACGGTGAGCGGCCACATCCCGCTCGGGTCTTGGATCTTGAAGCACCTGGACGCCTTGACACCGGTTCCTCTAGGAAGATGAGATATGAGTGAGAGGAAGATGGAGATGTACTGCCCACCAACGTTATCGGATTTGCCCGATGGGTACACGTGTAACATCCAGTCATGGCCGCCGACCTTGAAACTGCCGGAATTGATCCCCTGGCCAACGCCATGGCTCCTCTGCACGGCGTTAAAGTCGGGGATCTTGAAATCGTGCCAGCCGGGCACCTCCTCTGACGAGTCGAACGTCGACGAGCTCCTCTCTGATGGAAGTGGTTGGCCCTTAATGTTGACGGAGTGGAAGGGGTTGCGGTCAAGACTGTGCATGGCAATGGCAACTCTGTCTACGATCTCGACTATCAAAGAGCTGCAGGTTTCATGGAGCTGCTCAAAGTCGTCAGTGGCCCTCACGGCAGCGTATACGTCTGGATTCGACGCAATGTATTCGATGCAGGAATTCTCGAGCTGCTGGCAGCTCTGCCGGCCACGCACCAGCAGCAGCGTCGCCATGACGGTCGATACATTGAGGTTCTCGGAGAGGATCTTCTCACACATGAGCCGCAGCCTGTCCAGGTCGTACCGGTCGGCTGCCACCAGCAGGTCGCGTGCCATGGCTTCACAGCGCCTCGCCTTGGAGGGGCGCCGTGCCACGTTTTTGCTTGGTTTGATGGGCAGCTCGTCGGTGTAGATGAAGCGGAGCATGGCCCTGAAGGTGGAGACGCCCATGTCATCGATCCTGATGGGGCACGACCCCGCTCTGGAAGTGGAACCGTGCCACCTGAACTCCGCGGCAAAGACGGACGACCGTATGGCGAGCACGGGCTTGTGCGCCTTGATCTCCGTCTGCTCCACCACGAACGTCACGTCCGGCGGCATGCCGCCGGATGCGTCCATTAGCATAAGTTTTCCGAGATCCTGGGAGATGGTCGGCGATGATGGCACCGCGACGACGAAGCGGTTCGTGTTCTCCGTGCTGGTAGCGGGTTTCTCCTCGACCACGTCGACGGTGCAGAAGATGGTGAGGCAGTCGTCCTCCACGTAGTGCGCCTCATGGCCACAGAACAAATCTGGGACCGTCAGCTCCCAGCTCTTGCCGGTCTTGGAGAAGACGTTGCGATCGTCGCTCCGCCACACGGCAGCCGGCCACCGGCCGCGCGGGTCGTCCATGCGGAGGCTGGCCATGGCGACGGCATCGCCCTTGCGGAGGCTGACAAGCTCGAGGGTGATGGACGCGAGGTGATCATCTCCGTTGTCACCGAAGCCGCAGACGAGGGCCCAGGTGTGGCCGCCGACAAGGAAATCGCCGGACCTAATAGGTTTGTTGGCCTTCGGCACTCCGTAGCCGACGATGTGAAACTTGTGTGTGCCTCTGAAAATCGACGCTCTATGCGTCGACGCCGTCTTTTCCGGCGTGGAAGCCATGGCGGCCAGCTTCAGGGTTTGCTATAGATCGATCTATCCAGGATTGGCCTGCATTGAGAATATATTTTTGTTTTGAGACGCCAAAAACCATATATGGTTGTTGATGGTTTGATTCGATCTCAGCCGTAAAAGTTTCTATCTCTTTCCAAGTAGCACGCGCATGACCTTTTGTAATTTGACGTGAGGGCCGGGGGCCAATACACAATGGTCACGCAAGAGACGTAGTGGAAATTGGAAAAACAATCTTCTTCTCTTTTTTTTTTGGAAAAAACAATCTTTTTTTTTGGAAAAAACAATAATCAGGTCTTTTTTCTAGGGGTATAAACAATGATGGATCAGATTGTAGTTCATACGTTTTGTTACATAAAAGAACACTTTTACTAAATATCAGTCAGCACTGTCCTTCCAATCTCCGTCATGAATCTCAACGCGTTGCGTGGTTTTTTAAGGGTAAACACCAAGTTTATTCATCAAAGTCCACATGGTATGAGGTACAACATAGGTCGTGGGGTTCGCCAAACCAAACATGGCGACCCGGTCGTCTAGAGAGAGAAAACTTGGCTAAGCTGGCTATGTGCTTCATAATTAACAGCACAATCTTCAAAAGAAAAAAAAATACATTGTTAAACAGAAGTTTTAAGGTTTATCTCACTGAGGATTGCTCCATATCTCCCCCGAGCACTCTTGTTGATATCTAAGACGACTTGTTGAAAGTCTGATGCAATCATGATGTTTTGAATGTTTAGGTCTTCTGCTAGAGACAGGGCCTCACGGAATGCTGCAGCTTTCAAAGTGGCTGGATCCAGAACTCGTTCGACAACTAGTGCCGAGCTCCCCATATAATTGCTCGCTTCGTCCCTGCATACTGCCACCGCTGAGCCTCTTCTACCTGCCAAAACTCCTACGTCAACATGGATCTTGCAATATCCCGGCGGTGGCTTTTTTTGGCTTTGACTATAGTAAATGTGGTATGGGAGCATTCCGGCGAGTGCCATTATGTTTGTCTCTGATAATGCCAAGGTCTTCGATGACCCTGTTTATAAAACTATGTGCGCTTGAGGGCTCTGGAAGATTGCCTCATGGATGGCCTTGCGTCGAGCATGCCATATGGACCATAGGGTAACCGCCATGAGAGCAAACTTGTAATGAATCTCAACGCGTTGCGTGTGTTTTATTGGTCGTGGGTGGGTCTTGTTTCTTAGTGGCCTTTTCCGTTCATGGGTTCTTTCTCACATCATCTGGACTCCGACCCGTTTTCTCTTGGGCTCACTTTGTCGTTGTGCCAACGTTGGGAGGAGGAGAGGGGCGGAGACGATGGAGGAAGGTAACCCGTCGACGAGCAACGTTTAGGAGCGGGAGGTTGTGCAGGGAGGCGAGCTCCGGGAGGAAGCAAGGGGGGCATGGAGAGGGGACCTCCTGACAAGCAAACAGGCAACCCCCACCTTTTCTATTCATTTTCCTTTTATGTTTTATTGATTAAAAAAAATCTTCTTTGAAATATTCCGGGAATATACCAAAGTTCCAAATTTCCTAAGAATTGTAAAATTTGGAAATAACGTTGAGGAAATCTTAAAATGTTCTTAAAATTCCAAAAAAAATCACGGTTTTAAAAAAATCTTCAGGAAGTCATAAAATGTTTATGGATCATAAAAGGTTCACATACTCAAACAATGTTCATGATTTTGCAAAAACTTTCATCTGGTCAAAAAATGTAAATTTGAACAAATATCCATGAATTCAAAAAATATGAATTTTAGAAAATTGTTCAATAAATTCAAAAAAGTTCTGAAATATCATTAAAAGTTCATTAATTTCAGAAATATTCTCTCTTCAAAAACAATATTCTTGTTAAAATGTTCATGAATTGCAAAAAATTCCTCCCAATTTTCAAAAAATGTTCACCGATTTATAAAATGTTCAAAATTTGAAAATATGTTCATGACTATCAACAAATATTTGCGAGTTTGAAAAATGTTCAAGATTTAAGAATTGTAGTACTTCTAGCAGCCTTCTCTACCGAGCGCACTCAGTAAGACGAAGAAGAGGAGGAGACAACCGACGATCAGGAGGAGTGGGCTCTGGCTCCTATCGATGTTGCATGGGCGACATGCCACACGTACGCCCTCGCCCATGCTTGATAGTCCTCCTTGAGGCGGCGGGACTCCTCGTAGATCTCTGCATTCCGTGCCACACTATGGCTGCTACCGCGGCAGTTTCCGCCATTGCGCGAACGACCTGGCGCCGTTCCTCTTCCTCCCCCCAGAAAGTCGAGGTAGCGCCCAAGGTCGCCGCCGCAAATGCGAAGTGGCTGGGCTTCGGCGGCCGCCACCTCCTGTTGGGGAACGTTGCATAAAATAAAAAATTTCCTATGTTCACCAAGATCAATCTATGAGTTCATCTAGCAACGAGAGAGAGGAGTGCATCTACATACCCTTGTAGATCGAGCGGAAGCGTTCAAGAGAACGGGGTTGAGGGAGTCGTACTCGTCGTGATCCAAATCACCGGAGATCCTAGCGCCGAACGGACGGCACCTCCGCGTTCAACACACGTACGATCAGCGTGACGTCTCCTCCTTCTTGATCCAGCAAGGGGGAAGGAGAGGTTGATGAAGATCCAGCAGCACGACGGCGTGGTGGTGGATGCAGCAGGGATCCGGCAGGGCTTCGCCAAGCGACTACGAGAGGGAGAGGTGTAGCAAGGGGGGAAGGGAGGCGCCAGGTGTCAGGGTGCGGCTTCCCTCCCACCCCCCTCTTTATATAGGGACCCCAGGGGGGCGCCGGCCCTAGGAGATGGGATCTCCTAGGGGGGCGGCGGCCAAGGGGGGAAACTTGCCCCCCAAAGCAAGTGGAGACGCCCCCTCCCCTAGGGTTTCCAACCCTAGGCGCAGAGTGGGGCCCAGAGGGGCGCACCAGCTCACCAGGGGCTGGTTCCCCTCCCACTTCAGCCCACGGGGCCCTCCGGGATGGGAGGCCCCACCCGGTGGACCCCCGGGACCCTTCCGGTGGTCCCGGTACAATATCGGTGACCCCCGAAACTTTCCCGATGGCCGAAACTCGACTTCCCATATATAATTCTTTACCTCCGGACCATTCCGGAACTCCTCGTGACGTCCGGGATCTCATCCGGGACTCCGAACAACTTTAGGTTTGCCGCATACTAATATCTTTACAACCCTAGCGTCACCGAACCTTAAGTGTGTAGACCCTACGGGTTCGGGAGACACGCAGACATGACCGAGACTGCTCTCCGGTCAATAACCAACAGCGGGATCTGGATACCCATGTTGGCTCCCACATGCTCCTCGATGATCTCATCGGATGAACCACGATGTCGAGGATTCAAGCAACCCCGTATACAATTCCCTTTGTCAATCGGTACGTTACTTGCCCGAGATTCGATCGTCGGTATCCCAATACCTCGTTCAATCTCGTTACCGGCAAGTCACTTTACTCGTACCGTAATGCCTGATCCCGTGACCAGACACTTGGTCACTTTGAGCTCATTATGATGATGCATTACCGAGTGGGCCCAGAGATACCTCTCCATCATACGAGTGACAAATCCCAGTCTCGATCCGTGTCAACCCAACAGACACTTTCGGAGATACCTGTAGTGCACCTTTATAGTCACCCAGTTACGTTGTGACGTTTTGTACACCCAAAGCACTCCTATGGTATCCGGGAGTTACACGATCTCATGGTCTAAGGAAAAGATACTTGACATTGGAAAAGCTCTAGCAAAACGAACTACACGATCTTGTGCTATGCTTAGGATTGGGTCTGTCCATCACATCATTCTCCTAATGATGTGATCCCGTTATCAATGACATCCAATGTCCATAGTCAGGAAACCATGACTATCTGTTGATCAACGAGCTAGTCAACTAGAGGCTCACTAGGGACATGTTGTGGTCTATGTATTCACACGTGTATTACGATTTTCGGATAATACAATTATAGCATGAATAAAAGACAATTATCATGAACAAGGAAATATAATAATAATCCTTTTATTATTGCCTCTAGGGCATATTTCCAACAGTCTCCCACTTGCACTAGAGTCAATAATCTAGTTACATTGTGATGAATCGAACACCCATAGAGTTGTGGTGTTGATCATGTTTTGCTCGCGGAAGAGGTTTAGTCAACGGATCTGCGATATTCAGATCCGTATGTACTTTGCAAATATCTATGTCTCCATCTTGAACATTTTCACGGATGGAGTTGAAACGACGCTTGATGTGCCTGGTCTTCTTGTGAAACCTGGGCTCCTTGGCAAGGGCAATAGCTCCAGTGTTGTCACAGAAGAGAGTGATTGGCCCCGACGCATTGGGTATGACTCCTAGGTCGGTGATGAACTCCTTCATCCATATTGCTTCATGCGCTGCCTCCGAGGCTGCCATGTACTCCGCTTCACATGTAGATCCCGCCACGATGCTCTGCTTGCAACTGCACCAGCTTACTGCTCCACGATTCAACATATACACGTATCCGGTTTGTGACTTAGAGTCATCCAGATCTGTGTCGAAGCTAGCGTCGACGTAACCCTTTACGACGAGCTCTTCGTCACCTCCATAGATGAGAAACATGTCCTTTTTCCTTTTCAGGTACTTAAGGATATTCTTGACCGCTGTCCAGTGTTCCTTGCCGGGTTTACTTTGGTACCTTCCTACCAAACTTACGGCAAGGTTTACATCAGGTCTGGTACACAGCATGGCATACATAATAGATCCTATGGCTGAGGCATAGGGGATGACACTCATCTCTTCTTTATCTTCTGTCGTGGTCGGGCATTGAGCCGAGCTCAATCTCACACCTTGCAATACAGGCAAGAACCCTTTCTTGGACTGATCCATATTGAACTTCTTCAATATCTTATCAAGGTATGTGCTTTGTGAAAGACCTATGAGGCGTCTCGATCTATCCCTATAGATCTTGATGCCTAATATGTAAGCAGCTTCTCCAAGGTCCTTCATTGAAAAACACTTATTCAAGTAGGCCTTAATGCTGTCCAAAAGTTCTATATCATTTCCCATCAAAAGTATGTCATCTACATATAATATGAGAAATGCTACAGAGCTCCCACTCACTTTCTTATAAACGCAGGCTTCTCCATAAGTCTGCATAAACCCAAATGCTTTGATCATCTCATCAAAGCGAATGTTCCAACTCTGAGATGCTTGCACCAGCCCATAAATGGATCGCTGGAGCTTGCATACCTTGTTAGCATTCTTAGGATCGACAAAACCCTCTGGCTGCATCATATACAGTTCTTCCTTAAGATAGCCGTTAAGGAATGCCGTTTTGACGTCCATCTGCCATATCTCATAATCATAGTATGCGGCAATTGCTAACATGATTCGGACGGACTTCAGCTTCGCTACGGGAGAGAAAGTCTCATCGTAGTCAACCCCTTGAACTTGCCGATAACCCTTAGCGACAAGTCGAGCTTTATAGATGGTAATATTACCATCCGCGTCCGTCTTCTTCTTAAAGATCCATTTGTTTTCTATCGCTCGCCGATCATCGGGCAAGTCTGTCAAAGTCCATACTTTGTTTTCATACATGGATTCTATCTCGGATTGCATGGCTTCAAGCCATTTGTTGGAATCTGGGCCCGCCATCGCTTCTTCATAGTTCGAAGGTTCACCGTTGTCTAACAACATGATTTCCAGGACAGGGTTGCCATACCACTCTGGTGTGGAACGTGTCCTTGTGGACCTACGAAGTTCAGTAGCAACTTGATCCGAAGTACCTTGATCATCATCATTAATTTCCTCTCTAGTCGGTGTAGGCACCACAGGAACATTTTCCTGAGCTGCACTACTTTCCGGTTCAAGAGGTAGTACTTCATCGAGTTCTACTTTCCTCCCACTTACTCCTTTCGAGAGAAACTCTTTTTCCAGAAAGGATCCGTTCTTGGCAACAAAGATCTTGCCTTCGGATCTAAGGTAGAAGGTATACCCAATGGTTTCCTTAGGGTATCCTATGAAGACGCATTTTTCCGACTTGGGTTCGAGCTTTTCAGGTTGAAGTTTCTTGACATAAGCATCGCATCCCCAAACTTTTAGAAACGACAGCTTAGGTTTCTTCCCAAACCATAATTCATACGGTGTCGTCTCAACGGATTTAGACGGAGCCCTATTTAAAGTGAATGTAGCTGTCTCTAGAGCGTATCCCCAAAATGATAGCGGTAAATCGGTAAGAGACATCATAGATCGCACCATATCCAATAGAGTGCGATTACGACGTTCGGACACACCATTACGCTGAGGTGTTCCAGGCGGCGTGAGTTGTGAAACGATTCCACATTTTCTTAAGTGTGTACCAAATTCGTGACTTAAATATTCTCCTCCACGATCTGATCGTAAGAATTTTATCTTTCGGTCACGTTGATTCTCTACTTCATTCTGAAATTCCTTGAACTTTTCAAAGGTCTCAGACTTGTGTTTCATCAAGTAGACATACCCATATCTACTTAAGTCATCAGTGAGAGTGAGAACATAACGATATCCTCCGCGAGCCTCAACGCTCATTGGACCACACACATCAGTATGTATGATTTCCAATAAGTTGGTTGCTCGCTCCATTGTTCCGGAGAACGGAGTCTTGGTCATTTTGCCCATGAGGCATGGTTCGCATGTGTCAAATGATTCATAATCGAGAGACTCTAAAAGTCCATCAGCATGGAGCTTCTTCATGCGCTTGACACCAATGTGACCAAGGCGGCAGTGCCACAAGTATGTGGGACTATCATTATCAACTTTACATCTTTTGGTATTCACACTATGAATATGTGTAACATTACGTTCGAGATTCATTAAGAATAAACCATTGACCATCGGGGCATGACCATAAAACATATCTCTCATATAAATAGAACAACCATTATTCTCGGATTTAAATGAGTAGCCATCTCGTATTAAACGAGATCCAGATACAATGTTCATGCTCAAACTTGGCACTAAATAACAATTATTGAGGTTTAAAACTAATCCCGTGGGTAAATGTAGAGGTAGCATGCCGACGGCGATCACATCGACCTTGGAACCATTCCCGACGCGCATCGTCACCTCGTCCTTCGCCAGTCTCCGCTTATTCCGCAGCTCCTACTGTGAGTTACAAATATGAGCAACGGCACCGGTATCAAATACCCAGGAGTTACTACGAGTACTGGTAAGGTACACATCAATTACATGTATATCACATATACCTTTAGTCTTGCCGGCCTTCTTGTCCGCTAAGTATTTGGGGAAGTTCCGCTTCCAGTGGCCCTTCCCTTTGCAATAAAAGCACTCAGTTTTAGGCTTGGGTCCATTCTTTGACTTCTTTCCGGCAACTGGCTTACCGGGCGCGGCAACATCCTTGCCTTCCTTCTTGAAGTTCTTCTTACCCTTGCCTTTCTTGAACTTGGTGGTTTTATTGACCATCAACACTTGATGTTCTTTCTTGATTTCTACCTCTGCCGACTTCAGCATTGAAAATACTTCAGGAATAGTTTTCACCATCCCCTGCATATTGTAGTTCATCACAAAGCTCTTGTAGCTCGGTGGGAGCGACTGAAGGATTCTGTCAATGACCGCCTCGTCCGGGAGGTTAATGTCCAGCTGGGACAGGCGGTTGTGCAACCCAGACATTTTGAGTATGTCCTCACTGATAGAACTATTTTCCTCCATCTTACAACTATAGAACTTGTCGGAGACTTCATATCTCTCGACCCGGGCGTGAGCTTGGAAAACCATTTTCAGCTCCTCGAACATCTCATATGCTCTGTGTTGCCCAAAACGCTTTTGGAGCCCCGGTTCTAAGCTGTAAAGCATGCCGCACTGAACGAGGGAGTAATCATCAGCACGTGACTGCCAAGCGTTCATAACGTCTTGGTTCTCTGGGATGGGTGCTTCACCTAGCGGTCCTTCTAGGACATATGCTTTCTTGGCAGCTATGAGGATGATCCTGAGGTTCCGGACCTAGTCCGTATAGTTGCTGCCATCATCTTTCAGCTTGGTTTTCTCTAGGAACGCGTTGAAGTTCATGTTGACATGACCGTTGGCCATTTGATCTACACTACATATTTTGCAAAGATTTTAGACTAAGTTCATGATAATTAAGTTCATCTAATCAAATTATTTCATGAACTCCCACTCAGATTTGACATCCCTCTAGTCATCTAAGTGTTACATGATCCGAGTCGACTAGGCCGTGTCCGATCATCACGTGAGACGGACTAGTCATCATCGGTGAACATCTCCATGTTGATCGTATCTTCCATACGACTCATGTTCGACCTTTCGGTCTCTGTGTTCCGAGGCCCTGTCTGTACATGCTAGGCTCGTCAAGTTAACCTAAGTGTTTTGCATGTGTAAAACTGTCTTACACCCGTTGTATGTGAACGTAGGAATCTATCACACCCGATCATCACGTGGTGCTTCGAAACAATGAACTTTAGCAACGGCACACAGTTAGGGGGAACACTTTCTTGAAATTATTATGAGGGATCATCTTATTTACTACCGTCATTCTAAGTAAACAAGATGCAAAAACATAATAAACATCACATGCAATTAAATAGTAGTGACATGATATGGCCAATATCATATAGCTTCGTTGATCTCCATCTTCGGGGCTCCATGATCATCTTCGTCACCGACATGACACCTGTTGGGAACGTAGCAGAAATTCAAAATTTTCCTACGTGTCACCAAGATCTATCTATGGAGAAACCAGCACGAGGGGAAGGAGAGTGCATTTACATACCCTTGTAGATCGCTAAGCGGAAGCGTTCAAGAGAACGGGGTTGAAGGAGTCGTACTCGTCGTGATCCAAATCACCGAAGATCCTAGTGCCGAACGGACGGCACCTCCGCGTTCAACACACGTACAACCCGGTGACGTCTCCCATGCCTTGATCCAGCAAGGAGAGAGGGAGAGGTTGAGGAAGACTCCATCCAGCAGCAGCACAACGGCGTGGTGGTGGTGGAGGAGCGTGGCAATCCTGCAGGGCTTCGCCAAGCACCTGCGGGAGAGGAGGAGGTGTCACGCGAGGGAGGGAGGCGCCAGGGCTTCAGGTGCGGCTGCCCTTCCCTCCCCTCCCTTTATATAGGGGAAAGGGAGAGGGGGAGGCGCAGCCTTGCCCCTTCCTCCAAGGAAGGGGTGCGGCCAAGGGGGGGAGGAGTCCATCCTCCCCAAGGCACCTCGGAGGTGCCTTCCCCCTTGAGGACTCTCCCCTTTTTCTTATATCTTGGCGCATGGGCCTCTTGGGGCTGGTGCCCTTGGCCCATATAGGCCAAGGCGCACCCCCTACAGCCCATGTGGCCCCCCGGGGCAGGTGGACCCCCCCCCCCGGTGGACCCCCGGACCCCTTTCGGCACTCCCGGTACAATACCGATAAAGTGCGAAACTTTTCCGGCGACCAAAATAAGACTTCCCATATATAAATCTTTACCTCCGGACCATTCCGGAACTCCTCATGACGTCCGGGATCTCATCCGGGACTCCGAACAACATTCGGTAACCACATACAAACTTCCTTTATAACCCTAGCGTCATCAAACCTTAAGTGTGTAGACCCTACGGGTTCGGGAACCATGCAGACATGACCGAGACAACTCTCTGGCCAATAACCAACAGCGGGATCTGGATACCCATGTTGGCTCCCACATGTTCCACGATGATCTCACCGGATGAACCACGATGTCAAGGACTCAATCAATCCCGTATACAATTCCCTTTGTCTAACGGTATTGTACTTGCCCAAGATTCGATCGTCGGTATACCGATACCTTGTTCAATCTCGTTACCGACAAGTCTCTTTACTCGTTCCGTAACACATCATCTCGTGATCAACCCCTTGGTCACATTGTGCACATTATGATGATGTCCTACCGAGTGGGCCCAGAGATACCTCTCCGTCACACGGAGTGACAAATCCCAGTCTCGATTCGTGCCAACCCAACAGACACTTTTAGAGATACCTGTAATGCACCTTTATAGCCACCCAGTTACGTTGTGACGTTTGGTACACCCAAAGCATTCCTACGGTATCCGGGAGTTGCACAATCTCATGGTCTAAGGAAAAGATACTTGACATTAGAAAAGCTTTAGCATACGAACTACGATCTTTGTGCTAGGCTTAGGATTGGGTCTTGTCCATCACATCATTCTCCTCATGATGTGATCCCGTTATCAATGACATCCAATTTCCATGGTTAGGAAACCGTAACCATCTATTGATCAACGAGCTAGTCAACTAGAGGCTTACTAGGGACATGGTGTTGTCTATGTACCCACACATGTATTTGAGTTTCCTTTCAATACAATTATAGCATGGATAATAAACTATTATCATGAACAAGGAAATATAATAATAACTAATTATTATTGCCTCTAGGGCATATTTCCAACAGTCTCCCACTTGCACTAGAGTCAATAATCTAGTTCACATCACCACAGGTCACATCACCATGTGACCAACATCCAAAGAGTTTACTAGTGTCACTAAACTAGTTCACATCATCATGTGATTAAGACTCAATGAGTTCTGGGGTTTCATCATGTTTTGCTTGTGAGAGAGGTTTTAGTCAACGGATCTGTAACATTCAGATCCGTATGTACTTCGCAAATCTATAGGTCATATTGTAAATGCTGCTTCGATGCTCCACTTGGAGCTACTCCAAATGGTTGTTCCACTATACGTATCCGGTTTGCTACTCAGAGTCACTCGAATAGGTGTTAAAGCTTGCATCGACGTAACCCTTTATGTCAAACTCTTTATCACCTCCATAATCGAGAAACATGTCATTATTTACTCCAAGGACAATTTTGACCGCTGTCCAATGATCCATTCCTGGATCATTCTTGTACCCCTTGACTGACTCATGGCAAGGCACACTTCCTGTGCGGTACACAACATAGCATACTATAGAGCCTATGTCTGAAGCATAGGGGACGACATTCGTCCTTTCTCTCTCTTCTGCCGTGGTCGAGTTTTAACTCTTAACTTCATACCTTACAACTCAAGCAAGAACTCCTTCTTTGACTGATCCATCTTGAACTCCTTCAGGATCACGTCAAGGTATGTGCTCATTTGAAAGTACCATTAAGCATTTTTGATCTATCCTCGTAGATCTTGATGCTCAATGTTCAAGTAGCTTAATTCAGGTTTTCTATTGAAAAACACTTTTCAAATAACCCTGTATGCTTTTCAGAAATTCTACATCATTTCCGATCATCAATATGTCAACAACATATACTCATCAGAAACTCCATAGTGCTCCCACTCACTTCTTTGGAAATACAAGTTTCTCATGAACTTTGTATAAACCCAAAATCTTTGATCATCTCATCAAAGTGCACATTCCAACTCCGAGATGCTTACTCCAGTCCTTAGAAGGATCGCTGGAGCCAGCATACCTTTTAGCATCCTTAGGATCGACAAAACTTTCTGATTGTATCACATACAACCTTTCCTTACGAAAACTGGTAAGGAAACTCGTTTTGACATCCATCTGCCAGATTTCATAAATGCAGCTAATGCTAACATGATTCCGACGGACTTAAGCATCGCTATGGATGAGAAAATCTCATCGTAGTAAACTCCTTGAACTTGTGAAAAACTCTTCGCCACAAGTCGAGCTTCATAGATGGTGACATTACCATCCACGTCCGTCTTCTTCTTAAAGATCCATTTATCTCAATGGCTTGCCGATCATCGGGCAAGTCCACCAAAGTCCATGCTTTGTTGTGATACATGGATCCTATCTCGGATTTCATGGCTTCTAACCATTTGTCGGAATATGGGCCCACCATCGCTTATCCATAACTCGTAGGTTCATTGTTGTATAGCAACATGACCTTCAAGACAGGATCACCGTACCACTCTGAAGCAGTACGCGTCCTTGTCACCCTACGAGGTTCGGTAGTGATTTGATCCAAAAACTTCATGATGACTATCATAAGCTTCTACTTCAATTGGTGTAGGCGCCACAGGAACAACTTCCTGTGCCCTTCTACACACTTGTTGAAGTGACGGTTCAATAACCTCATCAAGTCTCCACCATCCTCCCACTCAATTTTCGAGACAAACCTTTCCTCGAGAAAGGACCCGATTCAAGAAACAATCCCTATTGCTTTTTGGATCTGAATTAGGAGGTACGCCCAACTGTTTTGGGTGTCCTATGAAGATGCATTTTATCCGCTTTCGGTTCGAGCTTATCAACCTGAAACTTTTCCACATAAGCGTCGCAGCCCCAAACATTTCAAGAAACGACAACTTAGGTTTCTCCAAACGGTGTCGTCTCAACGGAATTACGTGGTACCCTATTAAAGTGAGTGTGGTTGTCTCTAATGCCTAACCCATGAACGATAGTGGTAATTAGATAAGAGACATCATGGTACGCACCATATCCAATAGGGTGCAACTATGATGTTCAGACACACCATCACACTATGGTGTTCCAGGCGGTATCAATTGTGAAACAATTTCCACAATGTCTTAATTGCGTGCCAAAGCTCGTAACTCAGATACTCATCTCTATGATCATATCATAGTCATTTTATCCTCTTGTCACGATGATCTTCAACTTCACTCTTGAATTACTTGAACCATTCAATAATTCAGACTTGTGTTTCATCAAGTAAATATACTCAACATCTACTCTAATCATCTGTGAAGTAAGAACATAACGATATTCACTGCATGCCTCAGCACTCATTGGACTGCACACATCAAAATGTGTTACTTCCAACAGGTTGCTATCTTGTTCCATCGTACTGGAAACGAGGCTTTTCAGTCATCTTGCCCATGTGGTATGATTTGCATATCTCAAGTGATTCAAAATCAAGTGAGTCCAAACGATCCATCTGCATGGAGTTTCTTCATGCATATACACCAATAGACATGGTTCGCATGTCTCAAACTTTTCAAAAACGAGTGAGTCCAAAGATCCATCAACATGGAGCTTCTTCGTGCGTTTTATACCAATGTGACTTACATGACAGTGCCATAGGTAAGTGGTACTATCGTTACTATCTTATATCTTTTGGCATGAAAATGTGTATCACTACGATCGAGATTCAATAAACCATTCCTTTAGGTGCAAGACCATTGAAGGTATTATTCAAATAAATAGAGTAACCATTATTCTCCTTAAATGAATAACCGTATTGCGATAGACATAATCCAATCATGTCTATGCTCAATGCAAACACCAAATGACAATTATACTAATCTTGATGGTAGGGGGAGCGTGCGATGTTTGATCACATCAAACTTGGAAACACTTCCAACACATATCGTCAGCTCACCTTTAGCTAGTCTCCGTTTATTCCGTAGCTCTTTTATTTCGAGTTACTAACACTTAGCAACCGAACCGGTATCTTAATACCCTGGTGCTACTAGGAGTACTAGTAAAGTACACATTAACATAATGTATATCCAATATACTTCTATCGACCTTGCCAGCCTTCTCATCTACCAAGTATCTAGGGTAATTCTGCTCCAGTGGTTGTTCCCTTATTACAGAAGCACTTAGTCTCGGGTTTGGGTTCAACCTTGGGTTTCTTCACTGGAGCAGCAGCTGATTTGCCGTTTCATGAAGTATCCCTTCTTGCCCTTGCCCTTCTTGAAACTAGTGGTTTCACCAACCATCAACAATTGATGCTCCTTCTTGATTTCTACTTTCGCGGTGTCAAACATCGCGAATATCTCAAGGATCATCATCTATCCCTGATATGTTATAGTTCATCATGAAGCTCTAGCAGCTTGGTGGCAATGACTTTGGAGAAACATCACTATCTCATCTGGAAGATCAACTCCCACTCGATTCAAGTGATTGTTGCACTCAGACAATCTGAGCACAAGCTCAATGATTGAGCTTTTCTCCCTTAGTTTGCAGGCTAAGAAAATCGTCGGAGGTCTTATACCTCTTGACGTGGGCACGAGCCTGAAATCCCAATTTCAGCCCTCGAAACATCTCATATGTTCCGCGACGTTTCGAAAACGTCTTTGGTGCCTCAACTCTAAACCGTTTAACTGAACTATCACGTAGTTATCAAAACATGTATGTCCGATGTTCGCAACATCCACAGACGACGATTGGGGTTCAGCACACTAAGCGGTGCATTAAGGACATAAGCTTTCTACTGTCCGCATAATCGCTACTGTCAACTTTCAACTATATTTTCTCTAGGAACATATCTAAATAGTGGAACTAAAGCGCGAGCTTACGACATAATTTGCAAAGATCTTTTGACTGTTCAGGATAATTAAGTTCATCTTATGAACTCCCACTCAGATAGACATCCCTCTAGTCATCTAAGTGATTACATGATCCGAGTCAACTAGGCCGTGTCCGATTATCATGTGAGACGGACTAGTCATCATCGGTGAACATCTTCATGTTGATCGTATCTACTATACGACTCATGCTCGACCTTTCGGTCTCTTGTGTTCCGAGGCCATGTCTGTACATGCTAGGCTCGTCAAGTTAACCTAAGTGTTTCGCGTGTGTAAATCTGTCTTACACCCGTTGTATGTGAACGTAAGAATCCATCACACCCGATCATCACGTGGTGCTTAGAAACGACGAACTTTCACAACGGTGCACAGTTAGGGGGAACACTTTCTTGAAATTTTAATGAGGGATCATCTTATTTACTACCGTCGTTCTAAGCAAATAAGATGCATAAACATGATAAACATCACATGCAATCAAATAGTGACATGATATGGCCAATATCATTTTGCTCCTTTTGATCTCCATCTTCGGGGCTCCATGATCATCATCGTCACCGGCATGACACCATGATCTCCATCATCATGATCTCCATCATCGTGTCTTCATGAAGTTGTCTCGCCAACTATTACTTCTACTACTATGGCTACCGGTTAGCAATAAAGTAAAGTAATTACATGGCGTTGTTCAATGACACGCAGGTCATACAATAAATTAAGACAACTCCTATGGCTCCTGCCGGTTGTCATACTCATCGACATGCAAGTCGTGATTCCTATTACAAGAACATGATCAATCTCATACATCACATATCATTCATCACATTCTTCTTGGCCATATCACATCACATAGCATACCCTGCAAAAACAAGTTAGACGTCCTCTAATTGTTGTTTGCATGTTTTACGTGGCTGCTATGGGTTTCTAGCAAGAACGTTTCTTACCTACGCAAAACCACAACGTGATATGCCAATTGCTATTTACCCTTCATAAGGACCCTTTTCATCGAATCCGTTCCGACTAAAGTGGGAGAGACTGGCACCCGCTAGCCACCTTATGCACCAAGTGCATGTCAGTCGGTGGAACCTGTCTCACGTAAGAGTACGTGTAAGGTCGGTCCGGGCCGCTTCATCCCACAATACCGTCGAAACAAGATTGGACTAGTAACGGTAAGCATATTGAACAAAATCAACGCCCACAACTACTTTGTGTTCTACTCGTGCAAAGAATCTACGCAATAGACCTAGCTCATGATGCCACTGTTGGGGAACGTAGCAGAAATTCAAAATTTTCCTACGTGTCACCAAGATCTATCTATGGAGAAACCAGCACGAGGGGAAGGAGAGTGCATCTACATACCCTTGTAGATCGCTAAGCGGAAGCGTTCAAGAGAACGGGGTTGAAGGAGTCGTACTCGTCGTGATCCAAATCACCGGAGATCCTAGTGCCGAACGGACGGCACCTCCGCGTTCAACACACGTACAGCCCAGTGACGTCTCCCATGCCTTGATCCAGCAAGGAAAGAGGGAGAGGTTGAGGAAGACTCCATCCAACAGCAGCACAACGGCGTGGTGGTGGTGGAGGAGCGTGTCAATCCTGCAGGGCTTCGCCAAGCACCTGCGGGAGAGGAGGAGGTGTCACGGGAGGGAGGGAGGCGCCAGGGCTTCAGGTGCGGCTGCCCTTCCCTCCCCTCCCTTTATATAGGGGAAAGGGAGAGGGGGAGGCGCAGCCTTGCCCCTTCCTCCAAGGAAGGGGTGCGGCCA
Organism: Triticum aestivum; assembly: GCF_018294505.1. Lineage (NCBI taxonomy): Eukaryota > Viridiplantae > Streptophyta > Magnoliopsida > Poales > Poaceae > Triticum > Triticum aestivum. The sequence continues at coordinate 70,667,435 of NC_057801.1, forward strand.
AGGGGGGGAGGAGTCCATCCTCCCCAAGGCACCTCGGAGGTGCCTTCCCCCTTGAGGACTCTCCCCTTTTTCTTATATCTTGGCGCATGGGCCTCTTGGGGCTGGTGCCCTTGGCCCATATAGGCCAAGGCGCACCCCCTACAGCCCATGTGCCCCCCCGGGGCAGGTGGACCCCCCCTGGTGGACCCGCGGACCCCTTTCGGCACTCCCGGTACAATACCGATAAAGTGCGAAACTTTTCCGGCGACCAAAATAAGACTTCCCATATATAAATCTTTACCTCCGGACCATTCCGGAACTCCTCGTGACGTCCGGGATCTCATCCGGGACTCCGAACAACATTCGGTAACCACATACAAACTTCCTTTATAACCCTAGCGTCATCGAACCTTAAGTGTGTAGACCCTACGGGTTCGGGAACCATGCAGACATGATCGAGACAACTCTCCGGCCAATAACCAACAGCGGGATCTGGATACCCATGTTGGCTCCCACATGTTCCACGATGATCTCACCGGATGAACCACGATGTCAAGGACTCAATCAATCCCGTATACAATTCCCTTTGTCTAACGGTATTGTACTTTCCCGAGATTCGATCGTCGGTATACCGATACCTTGTTCAATCTCGTTACCGGCAAGTCTCTTTACTCATTCCGTAACACATCATCCTGTGATCAACCCCTTGGTCACATTGTGCACATTATGATGATGTCCTACCGAGTGGGCCCAGAGATACCTCTCCGTCACACGGAGTGACAAATCCCAGTCTCGATTCGTGCCAACAGACACTTTCGGAGATACCTGTAATGCACCTTTATAGCCACCCAGTTATGTTGTGACGTTTGGTACACCCAAAGCATTCCTATGGTATCCGGGAGTTGCACAATCTCATGGTCTAAGGAAAAGATACTTGACATTAGAAAATCTTTAGCATACGAACTATGATCTTTGTGCTAGGCTTAGGATTGGGTCTTGTCCATCACATCATTCTCCTAATGATGTGATCCCGTTATCAATGACATCCAATGTCCATGGTTAGGAAACCGTAACCATCTATTGATCAACGAGCTAGTCAACTAGAGGCTTACTAGGGACATGGTGTTGTCTATGTACCCACATATGTATTTGAGTTTCCTTTCAATACAATTATAGCATGGATAATAAACTATTATCATGAACAAGGAAATATAATAATAACTAATTATTATTGCCTCTAGGGAATATTTCCAACAACACCATGATCTCCATCATCATGATCTCCATCATCGTGTCTCAATGGAGTTGCTCGCCAACTATTACTTCTACTACTATAGCTAACAGTTTAGCAATAAAGTAAAGTAATTACATGGCGTTAAATCATTGACCCGCAGGTCATACAATAATAAAGACAACTCCTAAGGCTCCTGCCGGTTGTCATACTCATCGACATGCAACTCGTGATTCCTATTACAAGAACATGATCTCATACATCACAATATATCATTCATCATTCATCACAACTTTTGGCCATATCACATCACAAAGCATTTGCTGCAAAAACAAGTTAGACGTCCTCTAATTGTTGTTGCATCTTTTACGTGGCTGCAATAGGGTTCTAGCAAGAACGTTTTCTTACCTACGAATAACCACAACGTGATTTGTCAACTTCTATTTACCCTTCATAAGGACCCTTTTCATCGAATCCGCTCCAACTAAAGTGGGAGAGACAGACACCCGCTAGCCACCTTATGCAACTAGTGCATGTCAGTCGGTGGAACCTATCTCACGTAAGCGTACGTGTAAGGTCGGTCTGGGCCGCTTCATCCCACAATACCGCTGAAGCAAAATAAGACTAGTAGTGTGTCACGCCCAATATGCGACCCTATCCAAAAGGAACTCGAAGGTCCCACCAAGGATAGACCCGCATATTGAAACGCTTTTGCAAGGTGGATATCATTACATCAACATTACATAATAGATGGGGATACATACATAAGGCATACAATGCCACACGAATACAATATCACAATACATCAGAGCATCATCCGACTATGAATGAATCACAAACAGAAACTCAAACGACATCCACCCTGCTAGCCCAGGCTGCCGACCTGGAACCTATCCCCTGATCGAAGAAGAAGCAGAAGAAGAACTCCAACGCAAGCAAGCATCGCTCTCGCGTCATGATCATCGCATAACCTGTACCTGCAACTGTTGTTGTAGTAATCTGTGAGCCACGAGGACTCAGCAATCCCATTACCATGGGTATCAAGACTAGCAAAGCTTAAAGGGAAAGGAAGGGGTAAAGTGGTGAGGCTGCAGCAGCGACTAAGCATATATGGTGGCTAACATACGCAAATAAGAGCGAGAAGAGAGCAAGCGGAACGGTCGTGAAGCTAGCAATGATCAAGAAGTGATCCTGAACTCCTACTTACGTCAAACATAACCCAGAAACCGTGTTCACTTCCCGGACTCCGCCGAAAAGAGACCATCACGGCTACACACACGGTTGATGCGTTTTAATTCGGATCTGGTGTCAAGTTATCTACAACCGGACATTAACAAATTCCCATCTGCCTATAACCGCAGGCACGGCTTTCGAAAGATTATACCCTGCAGGGGTGTCCCAACTTAGCCCATGACAAGCTCTCGCGATCAACGAAGGAATAGACCTTCTCCCAGGAAGACCCGATCAGACTCGGAATCCCGGTTTACAAGACATTTCGACAATGGTAAAACAAGACCAGCAAACCGCCCGATGCGCCGACAATCCCGATAGGAGCTGCACATATCTCGTTCTCAGGGCAACACCGGATGAGACAGCTACGAGTAAAACCAACCCTCGAGTTGCCCCGAGGTGGCCCCGCAGGCAGCTCAGTTCGGACCAACACTTAGACAAGCACTGGCCCGGGGGGGGGCTAAAATAAAGATGACCCTCGGGTTGGCCGACCCAAGGGAAAGGGTAGGTGGTGGTGAGGCAAATGGTAAAACCAAGGTTGGGCCTTGCTGGAGGAGTTTTATTCAAAGCGAACTGTCAAGGGGGTCCCATAAATCACCCGACCGCGTAAGGAACGCAAAATCCGGGAACATAACACCAGTATGACGGAAACTAGGGCGGCAAGAGTGGAACAAAACACCAGGCAAAAGGCCGAGTCTTCCACCCTTTACCAAGTATATAGATGCATTAATAATATAAGAGATATTGTGATATCCCAACCAAAATCCTGTTCACCATGGAGAAATCTTCAACTTCACCTGCAACTAGCAACGCTATAAGAGGGGCTGAGCAGAGCGGTAACATAGCCAAACAACGGTTTGCATAGGAAAGGTGTCAAAGGTTAGAGGTTCATGGCAATATGGGAGGCTCGATAAACAGGTGATAGGTAGCACAGCATAGCGATAGAACGAAACAACTAGCATAGCAATGATAGTAGTGAGATCCAGGGTAACGGTCATCTTGCCTGAAATCATGCTAGGAAGAAGAACGAGTCCATGAGGAAGACAAGCGGAAGTAGTCGAACGAATCCTCACAATCGCAACATTACTGGAACTAAGAAGCAACACCGGAAAGAAACAAACAACATGGTAAATGCACAAGCATAAACATGGCATGATGCACAATCAAGTATGATGCATGTCTGGTTTAATGAGGCATGGCATGGCAAAATGCAACAAACAATACTGCAAGTTAAGTGGAGCTCAATATGCAACGAGTTGCATATTGGCAAAACACCACATCTGAGTTATTTAGTTCGCTCTCGTTTAGGTACAGAACAATGTTAAATGTTATTAAACATGGCAAGATGTGAAGCATATGAAAATTACCTAACTAGGCAAGTTTAAGTGAGGCCGAAAGTTACAAACAACAATTCCGGAATATCCCCATGTGCAAATTATGGATTTGGTACTGTTCTGCCCTAAACCATATTTTAGAGGTGTTAGACATGCAAAACAATGCCACCATGTTAAACTAGGCATTTTTCCACCCCATTTACATATAAAGTTTATTAAAATCCAAGCTACGGTTATTTAGTTATGAAATAAAGCATTTTAGCATGGCATTTATGCAAATTTAAATAAACAGTAAGTTAAACATTTTAAACATGGGATGAAAATGGCATATTATTAATCCACACAATTTTCTGAGCATGTTACATATATAAATTATTTACATGTGATGCATGGTTTATTAGTTATTAAATGCATGAAGTCTAGGGGGTTTTCTGTAAAACTGTAATTCCCTGGAAATTGATTAAATCGCAGTTAAGGAAAAAAACGAGTCACGGGCCGAAACTGAAACTGGAGCAGGCCCATCAGTAAAAAAAACAGGAGGCGCTGGGGGAGTGGCCTCACCCATGGGCTCGGCCTAGTCAGATCTGGAGGAGGCCGGCATGGGGCTGCGGTAGCTGGGCTGGGCCTTGGCGCGGCTTCGGCGGGGCCTGGGGCTGGCTGCGGCTGGGCCTGGGGAGGGGCGGCCGGCCCACAGGGGGGTCGAAACGGTCACCGGGGCACCGGTCATCGAGCTCCTGCTCGTTGCGGCCGATGCAAGGGAGGCGGTGGCGCTGCGCTGGCGAGGCAGGACAGCGCTTCGGCGAGCGGAGCAACACCGAAGGGCCGGGAACGGGCGGATCAGGGCGGCGCGGTGCCGGATCCGGCCGCGGGAGGAGGTCGGAGGGGCTCCGGCGACGAGAACCGAGCAGCGGCGGCGAGCTTCTGCGAGATCCCTTCGGGAGAGAGAGAGGGAGCTGGGTGAGGCGAGAGGACCGGAGGAGGGGAAAGGAGGAGAAGGACGGGAGGCAGGCGGCGCTGGCCTGGGATGGCGGAGACGCGGCTGACGCCGGCGGGTGCGGTCGGCGGGATCGAGGCGACGGGCAGCGGTACGCTCGGAGCAGAGCAACTCGGGCGAGCGCTTCGGCGCGTTGCGGGACGGATCGGGCCCCGATGGGCTTCCCAGGGCCCGAGCTGGGTTCCTGGCGGGCCGCGGTGAAGTGGGGCGCGGGGGAGGACGTGGCGACGCGGGAGTGGAGGGGTGCGGCGTCGCGGGTGGCGGCCGGCGAATGGGAACGCGCCAAGTGGCGCTGGAGGGGTTGGCCGGCGCCGAAATTCGAGGAGAGGAGGTGGGAGGTGGCTGGTTGATGATTGGGGTGCGGATTTCAAGGAGGAGGAAGGAGAAGGCCAAAAATGGCATCTGGGTGTGCTTAAATAGGCTAGGGGCTAGGGTTAGGGGGTTTGAGGCCATTTCGGAGCTGTTCGATCTTGATCGGACGGTCCGGAGCGGAGGGGGGTTTAGGTGGGCTGCAGGTGGGCTGTGAGGAGAGGGTTTAGTGGGCTGAGAGAAGAGGAGAGAAAGAGAGGTGCGGCCCGGTGGCAGTTTCGGAGACCGAAACGTCCAACGATTGAACCGACTATATCGCGGTTATAAATATAACGGTTGGGCAGTCAAATAGACTCCGAATGCGATGAAACTTGGCAGGCGGCCTGTCTACACTATAATAAGACCGCACGACAAGTTGGAACCCATTCCGAGAACATTTTTATGCCACTTATAAAATAATATTTCGGAGGTGCCGCAGGCGCGTGCGAGTGTGTCTGGACTCCGAACGGACAACAGAGAGGACCGGGGAAACCCCGAACGGATGCAAGTTTTATGAAAACGATGCTGATACAATGCGCATGATGCTATGAGATGAGATGCATAACAAGAACAAAAAGCAAAACAAACGACAAAAACCCAACCACGACAGAAATAACATATCGCATCTCCGGAAAAGGCAAGAGTTGGAGTTACGAATATGGAAAGTTGTATCCGGGGCGTTACAACACTCCACCACTACGAGAGGATCTCGTCCCAAGATCTAGGATGGCACCGGAGGGAAAAGGAAGAGGAAGATAAGTGGTAAAACTAAGTTGCTTCTTTGACGAATGAGTGAAACCATGAACCTTGAGAGGTTGAGCAAGTAGAGATGAACGAGATTGCAAACAATCCGTTAGAAAAGAGGAACAAGGAACATTCGAGAACCTTGAAGGTTGCAAAGACATTAATGACGAGCACAATGGACAAGAAGGAATTGAAACCACTCTGGTTGAAACGAGATAAGAATGAATAAGAATGATATAATTTTGACAGCACTCCGACTGTAAATGGAAGAAATTGAACATGAACTTGAGAAGATGGGATGAAACTTGATGAAATCAACAACACACTGCCTCCGGAACTATTGAAAGAATGGCACAATGGGTAAGAAGGATTTCAGACAGCACTCCGATTGAGGAAGGAGGCAAAACATGATAAGATGAAAGAACATGAATGAGAACACAACACTCTGGTTAAATGGATAAGCACGAAAATGACATGATCTTGACAAAACGAGATGATTAGAGAAAAGAGCAACATCACAATGCCTCCGGAAGAAAGAATAGAAGATATATCATTGGAATAACAGAATGAAGAAGAAGAAAATGCCAACTTCTGCCACAATTGAGCTTGGAAAGCATCCTTGCAAGAAGGTTATAACGGAGTTGTTGGAAAACCAACAACGTGAAGGACAAGCTTGTAGTGGGCTTATGAAAAACATCGCAAGGCTATGAGGTGACATTCTGCCACTAACGAAAAACAATTGCTTGTTTGAGATCAAAGAAGAGATGAAAAACCTCTTTCATCGAGAAGGATATGGAGAAAGCTTGAATCATTGATAAGCACCACAATAGCAACATTCCTTACGGAAGGCTTTAGGTGAAATCTATACCAAGATAACTCCAAAGAAGAAGTTGATTGGTCGAAAAGATCTCTTGAACAAAGAGAAAATGATGGATTTAAAATACCTCATTCTTGACAATTGTTGAATCACGAAACATGAAAATTGTCAAGAGTGACATAAAACCACCTCAAAAGATAAGATAGAAGGAATTGCACTTCGGAATGCAAGGAGAAGAATACTTGAACGCCTCAAAACAAAACATGTGTTGGGCACCATGTTTATTTTAGAGTATAGCTTAGCAGATCATAACTTCGAGAGAAATCTTGAAGAACAATTGAAGAATGAAAAGAATCCTTGACGAACCATCATGTAGATCTTTCATGAAGAACTCCGGTAATAAAAAGGATGATAGAAAGAAAGAGAAGTTGAAAACACAAGGTAAAGCGTTGCGATGATTTAGATGGAGCTTTGCGATGATATAACCGAGAGAACTTGGAATTCCGGAAAGAAAAGATGAATACTAGAACCGAGAATTACTTCATCATGAACAATCTCCGAAAGAAGGAATTAATCACTTGGATGAAACAAGAATAAGAATTATGTCATGCCTATCCTTCACCAATTTAAATTGATGACAAGCAACGGATTTGGCATACTACTTATTCTCGTAGAAAGGATTAAGATAGATATAATGCAAACTTGAGAAGATATTGATGGAATCACCGGTGGAATTTGGAAACAAAAAATATTTGATATGATAACAAAGGAAGTGAAATCTTGAACAAACCACCATAAGAATTGAAAATGAACGAAGAAAAAAATAAAGAAACACCGGGAAGAATTTGAAAATGAACAAAGATACTTGAGAGAATTTAGATACAAGTGAACACAGAGATCCCGAGCTGATTAGATAATACTTGAACGATGCACCGGTATGATTTGGAGAACGAGAGCTGCAAGCTGAGGATGAAGAATTATGAGATGATGGGCTACAGAGAATCAATCTGAAAAGACTCTTGAATTGCTCCGGATGGGTGAAAAGAATTCTCACAATCGAAAACAATTATGAGAGGATGGCATCAAACTTGAACTATGAATCTTGAAGAGAATGGAGCAAGATTTAATAGAAATCCTTCTTCGGTCTTCAAATGTTGAGAAAGATGATGAGAACCACCATGAATTGTTGAGATGCTCCGGAACAAAGAAGAATAGAAATGATGAACCAACGATGAAAATAATTTGAAAGATCTTGGAGAAAGACATATGACTGATGATAACCCATTCTTACATCAAACTTTGAAAAGAATTTGGAATAGCTCCGGAATAATTAGAAGAGTCAGGTAAGATCCTGGGAAAAGACCTGTGGGCTAGGGCCCACTCAAAAGAAACACCATTGAAAAAGATTACTTGAAAGGGAGATTGCACCGGTTGAATTAAATAGCTTGAATGAGATAACAACCTCGAAATATCTTGAACGGATTGAGAATGGAAACACAAGTCTTCTGAGATATCTTCAACACTCCGGAACAATTGAATAGCGAGAAGTGAAAGATTAAGAGGTGCACCGGTATGAAAAAGCATTTGACACGAGGAAAGGAATATGATCAACACTGAAAGCTTGAATTAAATCCACCAGAAAAGAATACAAGAATGAAGAATGATGAACTTGAAGCTCGTGAGCATCTTCACGAGGGATCACCGGATCAAAACATTGATTGAAAAGAGTGAAGAGACTTCACATGAATAAATGGATACTTGATTAAGAAATCTGAGTCCTTGAAGAAAAGGGTGGGAGGGCGGGAAAACAAAGGCAACTTGGGAAAAACGGAACAAACACCATTGAGAAAACTTAGAATTGATCTTGCGGATGGGGAGAATGATGGGATCATCTCGAAGAGAAGCGCACCGGTTGGAAAGAATTGACATGACAATCTCGATGATCAAAAGGATTAGCACTCCCATAGAAATATGAGAACACCATTTAAGAAAGGTATGGAATCAACATTTGACTTCGAAGCAACTCGAATACCACAAATAAAACAAAACAAAGGATTGGCTTGCAGAATAAGCCGGAACAAACATATGATAGAGATTCCGTCCGAAGTTTTCGTGGTGGGGCCCACACGGGCTCGAGTGTACAGCACCATCATGTACAAGGCAGTGCACATGACATACGAAGTGTCCCCGAACCAGCATAGCCAAGGGTTCTTTAAGACACAACGAGACCACTGTAAAAACGACCATGGAAAGGCGGACCACTAGACGTCGAACCCCAATCTCATATCATGCATCTGTCGAAAAGATATTCTAGGAGCTACTTGAATTCCCACCTATAAAACTCCCGAAACTTTCTGGTTATGCAATCTGGTGTTGGGGATACAGGGGAAGCAATATATCTCACCCAAACTAACAATACCTACATCCAGCTGTATCCATCCGTCAACACATAACCAAGAAACCTTCGGAAATCGTGTACCTCAACCTTTGAAAAGCATCCGTTATACGAGTTATGGCAATACTCCCGAGCTCGCCCCAGTACTGGGTTATCGGGGTTATCTCACCAACAACTGCATAAAAGAGATTTTCGATGTCGGCAAATCTCAGGTATTCCAGAACTGCAACGATAAAATTGTGACGACAACACCTCGGAGCTCAACTCCCCGGGTCAAAGCCACACCTAAATAGACAGGAGGCACCAAGAACAATGTTCTCGTCACAAAACCATCGGAACGATTCCAAGATACCCGCGTGATCCTAAAAAATTTTAGTGAAATTTGAGGAGAGGAAAGACAAAACATCTACGTCAGGAGACCTCACCAGAGCGACGAAGGGGCTGAGGAGTAAAAAGAATCCTACTCTCCGATATATATAATCCTAAGACTCAAAATAGTTTTCTTCTAGACTCAACAACGGCCAACAATCAAGGGGGCTCCTAGGGTCGGTCGAGGCTCTGATACCAACTTGTCACGCCCAATATGCGACCCTATCCAAAAGGAACTCGAAGGTCCCACCAAGGATAGACCCGCATATTGAAACGCTTTTGCAAGGTGGATATCATTACATCAACATTACATAATAGATGGGGATACATACATAAGGCATACAATGCCACACGAATACAACATCACAATACATAGAGCATCATCCGACTACGGATGAATCACAAACAGAAACTCAAACGACATCCACCCTGCTAGCCCAGGCTGCCGACCTGGAACCTATCCCCTGATCGAAGAAGAAGCAGAAGAAGAACTCAACGCAAGCAAGCATCGCTCTCGCGTCATGATCATCGCATAACCTGTACCTGCAACTGTTGTTGTAGTAATCTGTGAGCCACGAGGACTCAGCAATCCCATTACCATGGGTATCAAGACTAGCAAAGCTTAAAGGGAAAGGAAGGGGTAAAGTGGTGAGGCTGCAGCAGCGACTAAGCATATATGGTGGCTAACATACGCAAATAAGAGCGAGAAGAGAGCAAGCGGAACGGTCGTGAAGCTAGCAATGATCAAGAAGTGATCCTGAACTCCTACTTACGTCAAACATAACCCAGAAACCGTGTTCACTTCCCGGACTCCGCCGAGAAGAGACCATCACGGCTACACACGCGGTTGATGCGTTTTAATTCGGATCTGGTGTCAAGTTATCTACAACCGGACATTAACAAATTCCCATCTGCCTATAACCGCAGGCACGGCTTTCGAAAGATTATACCCTGCAGGGGTGTCCCAACTTAGCCCATGACAAGCTCTCGCGATCAACGAAGGAATAGACCTTCTCCCAGGAAGACCCGATCAGACTCGGAATCCCGGTTTACAAGACATTTCGACAATGGTAAAACAAGACCAGCAAACCGCCCGATGCGCCGACAATCCCGATAGGAGCTGCACATATCTCGTTCTCAGGGCAACACCGGATGAGACAGCTACGAGTAAAACCAACCCTCGAGTTGCCCCGAGGTGGCCCCGCAGGCAGCTCAGTTCGGACCAACACTTAGACAAGCACTGGCCCGGGGGGGGCTAAAATAAAGATGACCCTCGGGTTGGCCGACCCAAGGGAAAGGGTAGGTGGTGGTGAGGCAAATGGTAAAACCAAGGTTGGGCCTTGCTGGAGGAGTTTTATTCAAAGCGAACTGTCAAGGGGGTCCCATAAATCACCCGACCGCGTAAGGAACGCAAAATCCGGGAACATAACACCGGTATGACGGAAACTAGGGCGGCAAGAGTGGAACAAAACACCAGGCAAAAGGCCGAGTCTTCCACCCTTTACCAAGTATATAGATGCATTAATAATATAAGAGATATTGTGATATCCCAACCAAAATCCTGTCCACCATGGAGAAATCTTCAACTTCACCTGCAACTAGCAACGCTATAAGAGGGGCTGAGCAAAGCGTAACATAGCCAAACAACGGTTTGCATAGGAAAGGTGTCAAAGGTTAGAGGTTCATGGCAATATGGGAGGCTCGATAAACAGGTGATAGGTAGCGCAGCATAGCGATAGAACGAAACAACTAGCATAGCAATGATAGTAGTGAGATCCAGGGTAACGGTCATCTTGCCTGAAATCACGCTAGGAAGAAGAACGAGTCCATGAAGAAGACAAGCGGAAGTAGTCGAACGAATCCTCACAATCGCAACATTACTGGGACTAAGAAGCAACACTGGAAAGAAACAAACAACATGGTAAATGCACAAGCATAAACATGGCATGATGCACAATCAAGTATGATGCATGTCCGGTTTAATGAGGCATGGCATGGCAAAGTGCAACAAACAATACTGCAAGTTAAGTGGAGCTCAATATGCAACGAGTTGCATATTGGCAAAACACCACATCTGAGTTATTTAGTTCGCTCTCGTTTAGGTACACAACAATGTTAAATGTTATTAAACATGGCAAGATGTGAAGCATATGAAAATTACCTAACTAGGCAAGTTTAAATGAGGCCGGAAGTTACAAACAACAATTCCGGAATATCCCCATGTGCAAATTATGGATTTGGTACTGTTCTGCCCTAAACCATATTTTAGAGGTGTTAGACATGCAAAACAATGCCACCATGTTAAACTAGGCATTTTTCCACCCCATTTACATATAAAGTTTATTAAAATCCGAGCTACGGTTATTTAGTTATGAAATAAAGCATTTTAGCATGGCATTTATGCAAATTTAAACAAACAGTAAGTTAAACATTTTAAACATGGGATGAAAATGGCATATTATTAATCCACACAATTTTCTGAGCATGTTACATATATAAATTATTTACATGTGATGCACGGTTTATTAGTTATTAAATGCATGAAGTCTAGGGGGTTTTCTGTAAAACTGTAATTCCCTGGAAATTGATTAAATCACAGTTAAGGAAAAAAAACGAGTCACGGGCTGAAACTGAAACTGGAGCAGGCCCATCAGTAAAAAAACAGGAGGCACTGGGGGAGTGGCCTCACCCATGGGCTCGGCCCAGTCAGATCTGGAGGAGGCCGGCATGGGGCTGCGGTAGCTGGGCTGGGCCTTGGCGCGGCTTCGGCGGGGCCTGGGGCTAGCTGCGGCTGGGCCTGGGGAGGGGCGGCCGGCCCACAGGGGGGTCGAAACGGTCAGCGGGGCACCGGTCGTCGAGCTCCTGCTCGTTGCGGCCGACGCAAGGGAGGCGGCGGCGCTGCGCCTGCGAGGCGGGACAGCGCTCCGGCGAGCGGGGCAACACCGAAGGGCCGGGAACGGGCGGATCAGGGTGGCGCGGTGCCGGATCCGGCCGCGGGAGGAGGTCGGAGGGGCTCCGGCGACGAGAACCGAGCAGCGGCGGCGAGCTTCTGCGAGATCCCTGCGGGAGAGAGAGAGGGAGTTGGGTGAGGCGAGAGGACCGGAGGAGGGGAAAGGAGGAGAAGGACAGGAGGCAGGCGGCGCTGGCCTGGGACGGCGGAGACGCGGCTGACGCCGGCGGGCGCGGTCGGCGGGATCGAGGCGACGGGCGGCGGTACGCTCGGAGCAGAGCAGCTCGGGCGAGCGCTCCGGCACGTTGCGGGACGGATCAGGCCCCGATGGGCTTCCCAGGGCCCGAGCTGGGTTCCTGGCGGGCCGCGGTGAAGTGGGGCGCGGGGGAGGACGTGGCGACGCGGGAGTGGAGGGGTGCAGCGGCGCGGGTGGCGGCCGGCGAATGGGAACGCGCCAAGTGGCGCTGGAGGGGTTGGCCGGCGCCGGAATTCGAGGAGAGGAGGTGGGAGGTGGCTGGTTGATGATTGGGGGTGCGGATTTCAAGGAGGAGGAAGGAGAAGGCCAAAAATGGCATGTGGGTGTGCTTAAATAGGCTAGGGGCTAGGGTTAGGGGGTTTGAGGCCGTTTCGGAGCCGTTCGATCTCGATCGGACGGTCCGGAGCGGAGGGGGGTTTAGGTGGGCTACAGGTGGGCTGTGAGGAGAGGGTTTAGTGGGCTGAGAGAAGAGGAGAGAAAGAGAGGTGCGGCCCGGTGGCAGTTTCGGAGACCGAAACGTCCGATGATTGAACCGACTATATCGCGGTTATAAATATAACGGTTGGGCAGTCAAACGGACTCTGAATGCGACGAAACTTGGCAGGCGGCCTGTCTACACTATAATAAGACCGCACGACAAGTTGCAACCCATTCCGAGAACATTTTTATGCCACTTATAAAATAATATTTTGGAGGTGCCGCGGGCGCGTGCGAGTGTGTCTGGACTCCGAACGGACAACAGAGAGGACCGGGGAAACCCCGAACGGATGCAAGTTTTATGAAAACGATGCCGATACAATGCGCATGATGCTATGAGATGAGATGCATAACAAGAACAAAAAGCAAAACGAACGACAAAAACCCAACCACGACGGAAATAACATATCGCATCTCCGGAAAAGGCAAGAGTTGGAGTTACAAATATGGAAAGTTGTATCCGGGGCGTTACATAGTGGAAAGAAAGTTGACAACATCTACGCCCAGAACAGATTTGTGTTCTACTCGTGCAATAGAGAACTACGCATAGACCTAGCTCATGATGCCACTGTTGGGGAACGTTGCATAAAATTAAAAAATCCTACGTTCACCAAGATCAATCTCTGAGTTCATCTAGCAACGAGAGAGAGGAGTGCATCTACATACCCTTGTAGATCGAGCGGAAGCGTTCAAGAGAACGGGGTTGAGGGAGTCGTACTCGCCGTGATCCAAATCACCGGAGATCCTAGCGCCGAACGGACGGCACCTCCGCGTTCAACACACGTACGGTCAGCATGATGTCTCCTCCTTCTTTATCCAGCAAGGGGGAAGGAGAGGTTGATGAAGATCCAGCAGCACGGCGACGTGGTGGTGGATGCAGCAGGGACCCGGCAGGGCTTCGCCAAGCGACTACGGGAGGGAGAGGTGTAGCAAGGGGGAAGGGAGCGCCAGGTGTCAGGGTGCGGCTGCCCTCCCCCCCCCCCCCCCCCCCCCTCTTTATATAGGGACCCCAGGGGGCGCCGGCCCTAGGAGATGGGATCTCCTAGGGGGGCGCCGGCCAAGGGGGGAAACTTGCCCCCAAGGCAAGTGGAGGCGACCCCTCCCCTAGGGTTCCCAACCCTAGGCACAGAGGGGGGCCCAGGAGGGGCGCACCAGCCCACCAGGGGCTGGTTCCCCTCCCACTTCAGCCCATGGGGCCCTCCGGGATGCGTGGCCCCACCCGGTGGACCCCCGGGACACTTCCGGTGGTCCCGATACAATACCGGTGCCCCCGAAACTTTTCCGATGGCCGAAACTCGACTTCCCATATATAATTCTTTACCTCCGGACCATTCCGGAACTCCTCGTGACGTCCGGGATCTCATCCGGGACTCCGAACAACTTTCGGTTTGCTGCATACTAATATCTTTACAACCCTAGCGTCACCGAACCTTAAGTGTGTAGACCCTACGGGTTTGGGAGACACGCAGACATGACCGAGACTGCTCTCCGGTCAATAACCAATAGCGGGATCTGGATACCCATGTTGGCTCCCAAATGCTCCTCGATGATCTCATCGGATGAACCACGATGTCGAGGATTGAAGCAACCCCGTATACAATTTCCTTTGTCAATCGGTACGTTACTTGCCCGAGATTCGATCGTCGGTATCCCAATACCTCGTTCAATCTCGTTACCGGCAAGTCACTTTACTCGTACTGTAATGCATGATCCCGTGACCAAACACTTGATCACTTTGGGCTCATTATGATGATGCATTACCGAGTGGGCCCAGAGATACCTCTCCGTCATACGGAGTGACAAATCCCAGTCTCGATCCGTGTCAACCCAACAGACACTTTCGGAGATACCTGTAGTGCACCTTTATAGTCACCCAGTTACGTTGTGACGTTTGGTACACCCAAAGCACTCCTACGGTATCCAGGAGTTACACGATCTCATGGTCTAAGGAAAAGATACTTGACATTGGAAAAGCTCTAGCAAAACGAACTACACGATCTTGTGCTATGCTTAGGATTGGGTCTTGTCCATCACATCATTCTCCTAATGATGTGATCCCGTTATCAATGACATCCAATGTCCATAGTTAGGAAACCATGACTATCTGTTGATCAACGAGCTAGTCAACTAGAGGCTCACTAGGGACATGTTGTGGTCTATGTATTCACACGTGTATTACGATTTCCGGATAATACAATTATAGCATAAATAAAAGACAATTATCACGAACAAGGAAACATAATAATAATCGTTTTATTGCCTCTAGGGCATATTTCCAACACCTCCTGCCTTTTGTCCATGGTGGCGGAGTGGGTAGTGGGCTCGACAGGTGTAGGTGTGGGGTGGTGGCAACCGCGGCCGACACCACCTGCCTTTGGGCAGCTATTGTGGACCGTGTGGCTTCCGCTGGCCATGTCGTATACGTCTAGGAATTTTCCAATGTTCTTGTTGCATATAATGGACATGGGCGCATTCATGTGCTCCGCCGACAACCAACACATGTCATCATGCACCTCATGTCTCTGCTTTCATATTAGATTTGTGGATGCACAACACTGAGAGCTCGATGCGGTCGGTAAACTCCAGTAGCTACACAACGCACAACACATTCTTGGGCGCCATCAGTGCTTGTGCTCTCTGCCCGTCCTTGAGGAACTACCGGGGCCCAAGCACAAAGCAATTAGTCCAAGCAATGAAACCATATGTTCCATTGCCATGAATTGTTTTTGTCAATTTGATAGAAGCACTTTTTATTTCTTTTGCAAAATCATTCAAATAGTTACAAGCATGTGTCATAAGTACCAAATCACACTTTCTAGTAGGTGGAAACAAATTTACAGACTGTAAGAAGCATGTCATATGAATATATGAACCACTCTACCGCTGACCACTTAAAGAAGCAAATATACATCCGTGCGAAAAAGGAAATGTACAGGTTGCCGGAAACATATTTGTAAATAGATGAAGCATGGGGCATCATGCATACTAACATTGTACCGTGTCACATTGAAACATCTCCATGTCGCCAAGGAAGCAAGTTCTCTAGTCAGACGAAACATAAAATTCATGTGGTTGGAAAGGAAAAAAAACACCTGCGTGAGACACAAGTTTTCGTCGTCTTGAAGCAATCCATACGAAAATTTAAGTATTACCGAGAACACATTTCTTCAGGTGGAAGAAAATGTAACAACACACATTGGACAAAATTTACTTTTTTCCTGAATGCGCATAAGCATGTGTATCATCTCTTATAGAAGAAAGGGTAGACACCCGCCACCATATTAAGCACTGGCCAAAAGGCTGTCCGTAATTACATCGGGCGACTACTCGTCGACATCCCGCCTACACAACATATACAACGCTTGGAAGAAGGGTTGCATGTCCCATCTTAGAATACCTATCGATGCCCAAGACCTACCCTCTTCTAGGATCCTATGTAAGACTATCCTCTCATTTGGATTGGCATTGTCAAAAACGATCGCATTTCGATGCTTCCGCAACTCCCACATTATGAGGCGTATGAGAGCAATCCATCATTCGTATGTCGCAGCCCTGTGATGGTGTCCTGGACCAAAGAGTACTCACCATGTCATCTTCCAGCTAGGTGGGCCGGGCCTGGGCCCTCATGGTGGTTTGATAATGGGCCGCACCTAGTAGACCCAAAGCGTATGCAAGGAAGGTTCCCGAAGACTTGACACATACTTCAAGTATCTAGAGGTCGACTACAACACAATTTACCATACGTAGTGTATTTGTCTGTAACCCTAACACACACACACACACACACACACACACACACACACACACACACACACACACACACACACGGTATCGATATAAACCAAGGGGTGGGTACATAGAGGCTCATAGACAACCTCGTGCTAGAATTACCTGTAATCTGTTCTTCGTTGACAATCAATACAATCAAAAATAGGATGTGGGTATTATCTCTTCGAGAGTGCCCGAACCTCGGTTAAACCTCATGTCTCTTGTTACCATCGTACTTAGGTTATCAAATCAGGACACCCTACCCAAGACTCATCAGAATCGACTCTGTCACCCTGGCTTGGCAGACGTGCTCCACGCCAAGAGCTGATCCGCCGGGCCAAGAGGCTGAATGCCATAACCCCATGCTGTCATGACCTTGTGCCAATAGATGGCGAGAAAGGGCATGCCACCTTCAAGTGATCCATCGTTTCCCGGCTTTGTTCGCATAGCGGGCAAGAGGAGGCTTCGTGAGGTAGACCACGACGAGCCAAATGATCGGATATCCAGCATCTATTCTACAGTGCCAGCCAGGAGAAAACCTTGCAGTTAAGAGGAGCTCGCGACTGCCATGTGAACGTTGCTGCGAGATCGTCCCAACTTGGCCGCAATTGGCCGCATATGCCGATTGCGTAGAGAAAAACACCAGATGGCTCCCAGGCCCAAAGCACACCCTGTCCTCGGCCCCTTTCGGAAGCAGAACTTGCGCTGTTGACTCACATAACCTTAGATATTCCGATAGCAATTCTGCTGTGAGGTTCGGGCCAACATCCCCTGACCAGCTTCCCGCAAGTGCCTCCTGCACCGTGTGTGTACTTCTGGCTGGCACTGCAGAATAGATGACCATGATGAACCGTGCGTGTCCTCTGGCTGGACAACATTTTCACATGTCGATGATTTTTAGCTAGAACCAAATTTGTATTTCTTTTTTGTTTTGTTGGAAATAAAACAATTTGATCGAAGAGCAACGTTCAGCTGTGTTTAAAGCAATGCAAATTCGCTAATAATTGGAAACACATTTTTCGTTGTATCATGGAAAACACTGTTACATAACCGGAAACACTAACGCCCACATGTGTATGCGTTTGCATCTCGCCACACGCATGGATCAGTGTCGGTTTGAGTTTATACGAATCTTGGCATGTTTTGCCAAATTTTTTATGCCATGTAGGATTGGGCTGGTGTGGGGGCATTCATCCGATAGCCCACATGTTCGTTTCCATACGTGGAGGTGTTGGTGTGTGGGCGTTTAGCAGTTCGCTCACACACCAGTTTTTAACGCACGCAGAGGGGCTGGTGTGTGGGCGTTTATCAGTTCGCCCACACGCCCGTCTCCTCTCCCACACCCAAAGCTATCAGTTTCCATGTGTTTTTCAGGGTACATGGCAACTGCCCTAGTATGCTTGTAAGCAGATGGCAACTCTCTCTTTCCCCGAACATGCTTTTTTGCCATGTATTTTTGTAGTGCTACATGACAACTGCCTAGTGTTTAGTAGATGTCAACTCCTAAAGATACCACCGCGCCCACACACCTGTCTCCTCTCCCACACCCAAAGCTGTCAGTTGTCATGTGTTTTGCAGGGTATTCCCTCCGGTCCTTTTTACTCTGCATATTAGGTTTGTCTGAAGTCAATCTCATCCAACTTTGACCAAGTTTATATAAAAAATTATTGACATTTACATAACAATACCAACATCATTAGATTCATCTCGGAATATATTTTCATATTATATTTATTAGATATTATAGATGCTAATAATTTCTAATATAAATTTGGTCAAACTTAGCTAAGTTTGACTTTCGGCAAATCCAATGTGCAGAGTAAAAAGGACCGGAGGGAGTACATGGCAACTGCCACTAGTGTGCTTGTAAGCAGATGGCAAATCTCTCTTTACCCGAATAT
The DNA here is from genome assembly GCF_018294505.1 of Triticum aestivum. Lineage (NCBI taxonomy): Eukaryota > Viridiplantae > Streptophyta > Magnoliopsida > Poales > Poaceae > Triticum > Triticum aestivum. The sequence continues at coordinate 70,686,228 of NC_057801.1, forward strand.
GTTATTTTGCCATGTCTTTTTGTAGTGCTACATGGTAATTGCCTATTGTTAGTAGGTGGTAACTCCTACAGTTTTTAAATCATGGCAGCTGTAGTAGACACGCGGTAACAACCATGGCAACAACTGTAATTTTCCAAAAATGGCATCTGGCACTTGACCTGATATAAAAACTGCAGTTGAGCAACCATGGCAGTTGTAGTTTTCCGATATGGCAACTGTAGTTCAGCAACATGACAACTGTAGTTAAACGAACATGGAAGAGGGTCCGGGACCATGGCGGGGACGCGCGGTGACTGTCACGCGGGGCATGCGGGACCATGAGGTAGGAGGCCTGACGTATGGGCGTGTGGACGTTATCTATTTCGCCCACACGTAGACGTGTGAGAGGGACCACAAAGAAAAAAAAGATGTGTGAACATTACTTGTTTTGCCCACACGTAGATGTGTGGGCTGGTTCCCTTAAACACCATATAAAACGTGTGGCCAGATCCCTTAACGCCCACACGTGTGGCTACATTACACACAAAATTTTGATCAATAGAAGCAAACGTTGGAAACATTTTTGTCAAATAAACTTTCCTAAAAATAAGAGAAAATAAATCTGATAACAATGTTATTCTCACGTGGTTTTAGATTGGATTTAATCTTCGGAAGCAATCCGAAATCTGGGGAATCCTGTTTATATACAAACTTAATACGACAGCAGAGGCGCACGTTTTGAGGGAGGTCAAATCAAGGAGAGAATTGCTATGCCTACGATTCTGTTTGTATGATTTATTTATTTTTTTGCATGCTAATACGTGTCTCATTTATATCATAAGGATCATACAAGCCATGTACATACCGACCTGACAAAACTGAAAAGACAGCAGAACACTAGCCTTTGCACACAGGAACACCAGCCAAGAAGTAAAATTACAAACAAGACCGAAGAATTCTCTGAGCTTGACATCAACGCCCGTCACCTGTCTCTGGCACCACCATAGCAGCCACCAAAGGAGAAAATGACGGATCACCTCCACACCCGAGCTCGACGCGGCTCCATCGCTGATATGCAGCTTTGCGGACCTCCAAGGTGGCTCGCCAATAAAGGCGAAGCCATTGCCGTTGAACGAATCAGACCAGGGCAATACCCCGGACACGCCATCAAACTCCAGATCCGGCACCCCCGCCCAACTAAGACGTTGGAGGAGGAAACCACGAACCACGAACCCAGATCCACCATCTTCCAGATGTCGTCGATGCAGACCACAATCTGCATCCGCTCCTGGACTGCCTCCCAAGCTCCATGGCGGCGCTGGAGCAAACGCCGGCACAACGGCGGAGCCCGAGGACACAGGTCCACCACGAGGATGCCGCCGCCGCTGCACCATCCTTACTTGAACAGTCTGGTTTCCAAATCCACCCCAAAAGCGGATCGCCTCGTTGGGGAAGGATCTGAAGATTTATTTGTCGGCGCCGCCATCAACACCGCCGAAGCCATGACGATGAACAACCCAAAATCCTAAAAAACTAATGCCTAAAGTAATCCACACGCGTGGATCCGGCGACCCCCCTCACCACCGACGACCGAGGTCGTCAGCGGAGGGGAGCCGCCGGAGGACGGCGGCGGAGGAAGACGCCCTGGCAGCGGCAGGAGGTGAGATCGCCTTTCTTTCTTCCCCTGGAAGAAAGAAAGCAACCTTGTATGATTTAAGTTCGACACTGATTAATTAACAGTTGCTCATCTTATCCCTTCGTATGAGTCACAGCCATTGATAACTGTATCATACAAGCTTCGTATGTGAATTGGTCGTACGCACAGTTATTTCGAATCACCGAACCAAACTCCTCCAATCCATTGGTCGTGGCCCTGTGGGCTGGTCTTACCATCGTACACATATCGGATGGGATTTCATTGCATGCAATAGTAATTTCACTAAGATAGCACCATCTTTTTTACACGTGCGGCACCAGGTCCCATTCTTTGATCATATGCCAGGATTACTAATGTCCAGGCCAGCAAGAGAACAACGAAGAGGTGTCTTCATTTTGCTGCCTACAAAAGGAACGAAACCTTTTTTTTTATCCTCGGTAAAAATGAAATTCCATATACAAGTGATCGAGTAAGCGACATCCACCATTTTAACAAAGTGCCAGTGTTTTAAAGGTGAAGTGACTATGTGCACATGGTGAAACTGCGACCGAAATAAGAAAATCAATCAATATATTTGCGATGAGTCGACTATGATGTAATTACTCATCGACGCGATGAACTGGTTGCAGTAATCTCTGAGGTTCGAGCATTGGAGATCGCTGACAGGCTCTAGCGTGCTTAGTGCATCTTCTTCCAAGTCGATTAATCCGGCTAGCAGATTCTCGCACATGGCCTTTATCCTGCCTAGACCGAACCAACACGCCTCAACCAACATATCTTCGGCTATCATCACCTCATCTTGGGCAGCACCATCATGGGTTAGGTCTTGAATAGGAGGCAGCTCGTCGGTGTAGATGAAATGGAGCACAGCCTTGAAAACCGCAACTGTCACGCCATCAACCGGTATGCCGTCGCCATCCTTCATGCCCATCATCATCATTTCACATAGGGTTGGTAACCGTGCGGCGATCACGACGCGGAGCTCGATGTTCTCGACCAGGAACCTTACATCCGACCCGTGCTCGCTCACCAGCAACTGCTTCAGGTGCGAGGTAATATTGGACAGTGGCATTGGGGCTCCGGTGCCGACGGTGCTGGTGCTAGTAGTGCTAGTGTAGACCTTCTTGGTGATGGCAACATCGCAACATACGGTAAGGGAGGCATCACGTGCTAGGTGCCATGACTTGGCGGCTTCAACGGTGACGAACTTCGCATATCCCCGGTCTGACTTGGTTGTAAAGGTTTTCTCTGACCATTTTATCAAATGGCGTGACTGGCCACTATGACCATCCAACTTAAAGCCCAATGTCACATTGACACCTTCGGTTCCAGGATCAGTCAACAGCTCAGCATACACGGAGATGTGCCCTTGTGCCTTCTCTGATGATGACGACGGGTATACCTTTATCTTCCAACTGTAACCACCAACCTGGAAAGCTTCTGAACTGATTTCTTTCCCAACTCCATGCCTCCTTTGCACAAAGAGAAAACCGGGAATTTTAAACTTGTGTGTTCCCTCGACAACCTCCAGTGAGTAATACGTGGCCGCATTCATCTGCGGCCGACTGCTGGAGGAAGAAGGAGCATTGGAGCACATGTTATGAGCCATGTTGACGGCTGCTACTTTCTCGACGACCTCGAGTACGGAAGAGTAGCAACTCTCCTTTAGCTCCTTGTAGTCCTCTGTCGCCTTCACGGCTGCGTACACGGCGGGATCTGATGCCATGTACTCGATGCACAAGGCCTCCACCGCCCGACAGCTATGCCGGCCATGGACCTCCATCAATGTCGACATGACTGACACGACACCCATGCTCTCGGACAATATGTTCTCACACATGAGCCTCAGGCTTCCGATATCATACCGATCTGCCGCCACAAGTAGGTCGAGCGCCATAGCCACACGACCACCATCAGCGCTCTTTAATTCGAGCTGATCGGTGTAGATGAAGTGCAGCATGGCCCTGAAAGTGGAGGCACTTATGTCGTGGACCCGCGCGGTGCTCTCTGTCGTGTGCCATCGAAACTGTGCGGCGAAGACCGGTGACCGCATGGAAAGCGCGGTCTTGTGCGCATGGATCTCGGTCTGCTCAATGATGAAGGTCACGTCCGGCAACATGCAATGCCTCCGTGACAACTCCAACTTCGTCTGGGGCTCCCCCTCCCCCTGAATCATAACAAGCTTGCCAAGATCTCTGGAGATCGTGGGCGGCGACACCATGGAGATCTGGTCTGCATTTTTGGGTATGTCGGTGTCCTCCCAGAGGACAGGCACCTTGCAGTAGACGTCGAGACGGTGCAAGCCACGGAGCGTGTCGGGGAGAGGCAGCTCCCAACGTCTACAAGTAGCCATGGATGATAAGGAGGGTCAAGCGGGGAAGACGTTGATGTAGTCGCTCCACCCCTCGGCGGTCCTCCATCTGTCCCCCGGGCTTTGGATCCAGAGGGTGGCCATGGCGACGACGTCCATGACGGCATCGGTGTGAAGCAGCTTCAGGGAGACGGACACGAGTTGCTGGTCGTCGAAACGGCAGGAGAGAGCCCAGATGTGGCCGCCGACCTTGAAGTCGGCGGATCTGATGTTCCTCCGCTTGCTGCAACCGCGGATTAGCATATGGAGCGTGCCACAGTGTAGCGTGGCCCCGTACGTCGATGCCGTGGCGTCACCATCGACTCCGTCGAAGGCGGCCAGCCTGGCTAATAGCTACTCCATCATCGATCCATGCATGACCCCGATTGACGATCAAGGCTTCGTTTAGTCTGTTTTTCTGGTGTTGATTCGTTTGTCAGCTCGATCCAATATATGTATCTACGACACGACCAGCACTGCACACGTTATATGCAACTCCGAATCGGTCACAAATAGGAGTTCGCATCTGTCTCGGTCGACCGTCACAAATAGGAGTATGCGTCAGCCGGACTCGATCGCCATTCTAGGGTGCGTTTGGTTGTAAGGGCGGTCATGAATGGGTTGGGATCGTTCAGAAAATAGACATGTTTGGTTATAAAGCACATGAATAGTTCGAGCCAAAAAAAGAGAATATGTCATGAAGATGCTGAACCGTTCCATCCAACCAAATCGGTCGAATCAAATGGCCACCCTTTGCATGCATGACTGGTGGTCCCGTCCTAAATAATTAGCTCACGACTTATATTCAGCCAAACACATGAATTGAATGGTTCAATCCCAAAAAAATTGAACGGTCCCAACCCATTCATACGACACCTTCAACCAAACGCATCCCTAATCGAGCGGTTGGATCAGCGGGACACGCTAGCTTGGCACGAGAAAAAAAACTCAATTAAGAAAATGTTTTCTGTGGATACCAGATTTTATCCGAGTCGGACCAGGAGGATGGGTTTCTGAAAAATCTCCGAAATTTCAGGTTTTTGTGTTGGGGTATTCATGGGAATTTTAATTTTTAATTTTTTGACATCAAAATATATTATATTTAATGAGTGCTATAGGCAAGTTGTTCCTTGTCCTAGTGGTTACAACGAAGGTGAACCCGCAGCTCGTAAGTTCAATACAAGTCCGCCACACCTAACCACTATTCTGCCAATAACTGAGCAAAGCAGTATATATGCAGTATCTGTCATTTTTTTTTCAAAAAGGGGAAACACCCCGGCCTCTGCATCATCATGATGCATATAGCCAATGCAGTATCTGTCATAGCCGACATCATTTGACTTTGCTTCCAACGTTTGAATTTGAAAATTTCGAACGGTATCAATGTTTATTGGGTCATACGTTTCCAGGTAACCTGTCGGTTACCGGTAATGCAACTTCAAAAAATACCTTGGTCATGAGCATTTCTTTTTAATCTGTATGGTTTTATAGGACATTTCGAACATATATAAGCATAGACGATTTCGTAGATCCCCAATTGCCTTATTTTCAATAACCAATCTGACACAGCTTTCCAGCGATGTTCGTTCGGTGAGATGAGACGTTCCCATCGACTATGAGGCGCATGTGGTCACGTCATCAATCTTAAGATGTTGTGCCGATTCAGTATCTCAGAGGTTCTCATAGTGATAGGGTGTGCATACGTGCATTCATAGAGATGAGTATATGTGTGTGTATCAGTGTTTATGATCCTATCGTGTTAAAAACAAGCTTCAAAATATTGGATATCGAGTTCATACCGGTTTGGCTTCGACAGATCGGATGTCGGATATCGGATGATATGTAGACATATCGGAGAAAACATGTCTAGTTTTTTTTCAAGATTCTTGTTCAAAACATATATTTTAGTAAAAAAGTGTATGATGTGAATGCTTTAACATAACATTTTTAGATTCCTAGTTTATTAACTTGTTGTTTAAGAAACTATTAAGGAAAGATTCACAAAGTCCCTGCACTGTGATTAGCAACAATACAATATATATGTATTTGTATGAAACATTGTGCATGACTTTGATAATATATAATGAAATTGTAAATGTGTAATCTTATTTCACTGCTTTCTAAGTTATCATCTACCTATCGTTCTATATCAGTGGACATATCGGGCTAGATATCAGCCATATCGGTTGATATTTTGGTCCATATCGGATGATATGTTTGAAGATAATATTTACAAAATGATATGCTAAGTTTATATCGGTAGAGCTCCAAAAGTGATATATCGGTCTATATATCAGTTGTATCGGCCTAGATTTAAAATCTTGGTTAAAAACAACCAATCTGACATCAACCTAACATACGGGGATACATGTCGCTGATAGTGATGGTGGCTCAGCCGTGCGACACGGCAGTCGGCGGTAGCATGACAGTGGTGCATTGATTTGGTGGGCATTTGCGACACTGGGGAAAGTACTTGGAGAGAGCCAACTCCTCTTCCATATATGGGATACTAGACCATGATGTCGTGCGTTGCCGTACCCATCCATTTTTATAATTAATGATAGGTATTTTGGCAAATATATTGAGATACAAACATAGAAATTAATTTTATCCATATTAGAAGAATATGTTGTTGTTTTTTAAGCTTGATTATTTCTCATTGTCAACATCATCATCATATATAATGGAAAGGTAAGTAAAGAAAAGGATTTAGCAAGCCTGCATTTGTGATCAAGCAGAGAGTAGAGAATGCCTCCCAAGGAGAAAAATACTTCCCTTCTGCAACAACACACACAATTTCTAAAAAAGTTATAAACGAAAGTTTATAAACAACCAACAAAAAGAAAATACTTAAATTTAGAGAGAAAACCATGCAAAATAAATAAGATGAGCAATGCTCCCGGTTTTATTAACCTTTTCACCAATTTCACAAAGCTACATTCCATGCTAGTAGCAGTGGGACCATGTTGCTCCCTGGTCCTCACCCTTCCTCTTCTACTTTCTTCTCGCCCTCACCACCTCCATCATCTTCCTTAACAGCCATGGCAGCATCACAGCAAGGATTTTCCCTAGGTTGGGAGAGCATGGGGGTAGCAAGGGCGAAGTTGAATAAAATAATTGACGATGAGACGATACCTATTTTGAACGGAGCGTGTCGGGGAGAGGCAACTCCCAACGTCTACAAGTAGCCATGGATGATAAGGAGGGCCAAGCGGGGAAGACGTTGATGTCGTCGCTCCACCCCTCGGCGGTCCTCCATTTGTCCCCCGGGCTTTGGATCCAGAGGATGGCCATGACGACGACGCCCATGACGGCATCGGTGTGAAGCAGCTCCAGGGAGACGGACACGAGTTGCTGGTCATCGAAGCGGCCGGAGAGAACCCTGTTGGGGAACGTTGCAAAAAATTAAAAATTTTCCTACGGTTTCACCAAGATCCATCTATGAGTTCATCTAAGCAACGAGTCATGGGAGAGAGATTGTATCTACATACCACTTGTAGATCGCGTGCGGAAGCGTTCATGGGAACGGGGATGATGGAGTCGTACTCGCCGTGATCCAAATCACCGATGACCAAGTGCTGAACGGACAGCACCTTCGCGTTCAACACACGTACGAGCGGATGACGTCTCCTCCTTCTTGATCCAGCAAGGGGGAAGGAGAGGTTGAGGAAGAAGGCTCCAGCAGCAGCACGACGGCGTGATGATGGTGGAGAGGCAGTACTCCGACAGGGCTTCGCCAAGCACTCAACGGAGGAGGAGAGGTGTTGGGGAGGGGAGGGGCTGCGCCTTGGATCAGGTGTTCAACCCTCCCCTCGCCCCTCTATTTATAGGGGAATGGGGAAGGGGGCCGGCCCCCTCTAGATGAGATCTAGAGGGGGGAGGCGGCCAGGGAGGGGGGCTTGCCCCGCAGGCAAGGGGGACGCCCCCACTAGGGCTCCCCCCCAACCCTAGGCGCATGGGCCCAAGGGGGGGCGCCCAGCCCTCCAGGGGCTGGTTCCCTGCCCCTTGCGGCCCATGAGGCCCTCCGAGAGGGGTGGCCCCTCCCGGTGGACCCCCGGAACCCCTCCGGTGGCCCCGGTACAATACCGATATGCCCCCGAAATTTTCCGGTGTCCGTATGACAACTTCCCATATATAAATCTTCACCTCCGGACCATTCCGAAACTCCTCGTGACGTCCGGGATCTCATCCGGGACTCCGAACAACATTCGGTAATCACATACAAGTCTTTCTAATAACCCTAGCGTCACCGAACCTTAAGTGTGTAGACCCTACGGGTTCGGGAGACATGCAGACATGACCGAGATGGCTCTCTGGTCAATAACCAACAGCTGGATCTGGATACCCATGTTGGCTCCCACATGCTCCTCGATGATCTCATCGGATGAACCACGATGTCGAGGATTCAATCAACCCCGTATACAATTCCCTTTGTCAATCGGTACGTTACATGCCCGAGACTCGATCGTCGGTATCTCAATACCTCGTTCAGTCTCGTTACCGGCAAGTCACTTTACTCGTACCGTAATGGATGATCCAGTGACTAAACACTTGGTCACTTTGAGCTCATTATGATGATGCATTACCGAGTGGGCCCAGAGATACCTCTCCATCATACGGAGTGACAAATCCAGTCTCGATCCGTGTCAGCCCAACAGACACTTTCGGAGATACCTGTAGTGCACCTTTATAGTCACACAGTTACGTTGTGACGTTTGATACACCCAAAGTACTCCTACGGTATCCGGGAGTTACACGATCTCATGGTCTAAGGAAGAGATACTTGACATTGGAAAAGCTCTAGCAAAACGAACTACACGATCTTGTGCTATGCTTAGGATTGGGTCTTGTCCATCACATCATTCTCCTAATGATGTGATCCCATTGTCAATGACATCTAATGTCCATAGTCAGGAAACCATGACTATCTGTTGACCAACGAGCTAGTCAACTAGAGGCTTACTAAGGACGTATTTGGTCTAAGTATTCACACATGTATTACGATTTCCGGATAATACAATTATAGCATGAATAAAAGACAATTATCATGAACAAGGAAATATAATAATAATCCTTTTATTATTGCCTCTAGGGCATATTTCCAACAGTCTCCCACTTGCACTAGAGTCAATAATCTAGTTACATTGTGATGAATCGAACACCCATAGAGTTCTGGTGTTGATCATGTTTTGCTCGCGAGAGAGGTTTAGTCAACGGATCTGCGACATTCAGATCCGTATGTACTTTGCAAATATCTATGTCTCCATGTTGAACATTTTCACGGATGGTGTTGAAGCGACGCTTGATGTGCCTGGTCTTCTTGTGAAACATGGGCTCCTTGGCAAGGGCAATAGCTCCAGTGTTGTCACAGAAGAGTTTGATCGGCCCCGACGCATTGGGTATGACTCCTAGGTCGGTGATGAACTCCTTCACCCAAATTGATTCATGTGCTGCCTCCGAGGCTGCCATGTACTCCGCTTCACATGTAGATCCCGCCACGACGCTTTGCTTGCAGCTGCACCAGCTTACTGCTCCACCATTCAACATATACACGTATACGGTTTGTGACTTAGAGTCATCCAGATCTATGTCGAAGCTAGCGTCGACGTAACCCTTTACGGCGAGCTCTTCGTCACCTTCATAAACGAGAAACATGTCCTTTGTCCTTTTCAGGTACTTCAGCATATTCTTGACCGTTGTCCAGTGTTCCTTGCCGGGATTACTTTGGTATCTTCCTACCAAACTTACGGCAAGGTTTACATTAGGTCTGGTACACAACATGGCATACATAATAGATCCTATGCATGAAGCATAGGGGATGACACTCATCTCTTCTTTATCTTTTGCCGTGGTCGGGCATTGAGCTGAGCTCAATCTCACACCTTGCAATACAGGCAAGAACCCTTTCTTGGACTGATCCATTTTGAACTTCTTCAAAATCTTATAAAGGTATGTGCTTTGTGAAAGACCTATGAGGCGTCTCGATCTATCCCTATAGATCTTGATGCCTAATATGTAAGCAGCTTCTCCAAGGTCCTTCATTGAAAAACACTTATTCAAGTAGGCCTTAATGCTGTCCAAAAGTTCTATATCATTTCCCATCAAAAGTATGTCATCTACATATAATATGAGAAATGCTACAGAGCTCCCACTCACTTTCTTGTAAACGCAGGCTTCTCCATAAGTCTGCATAAACCCAAACGCTTTGATCATCTCATCAAAGCGAATGTTCCAACTCCGAGATGCTTGCACCAGCCCATAAATGGATCGCTGGAGCTTGCATACTTTGTTAGCATTCTTAGGATCAACAAAACCCTCTGGCTGCATCATATACAGTTCTTCCTTAAGATGCCCGTTAAGGAATGCCATTTTGACGTCCATCTGCCATATCTCATAATCATAGTATGCGGCAATTGCTAACATGATTCGGACGGACTTCAGCTTCGCTACGGGAGAGAAAGTCTCATCGTAGTCAACCCCTTGAACTTGCCGATAACCCTTAGCGACAATTCGAGCTTTATAGATGGTAATATTACCATCCGCGTCCGTCTTCTTCTTAAAGATCCATTTGTTTTCTATCGCTCGCCGATCATCGGGCAAGTTTGTCAAAGTCCATACTTTGTTTTAATACATGGATTCTATCTTGGATTGCATGGCTTCAAGCCATTTGTTGGAATCTGGTCCCGTCATCCCTTCTTCATAGTTCGAAGGTTCACCGTTGTCTAACAACATGATTTCCAGGACAGGGTTGCCATACCACTCTGGTGTGAAACGTGTCCTTGTGGACCTACAAGGTTCAGTAGCAACTTGATCCGAAGTACCTTGATCATAATCATTAATTTCCTCTCCAGTTGGTGTAGGCACCACAGGAACATTTTCCTGAGCTGCACTACTTTCCGGTTCAAGAGGTAGTACTTCATCGAGTTCTACTTTTCTCCCACTTACTTCTTTCGAGAGAAACTCTTTTTCCAGAAAAGATCCATTCTTGGCAATAAAGGTCTTGCCCTCGGATCTTAAGTAGAAGGTATACCCAATGTTTTCCTTAGGGTATCCTATGAAGACGCATTTTTTCGACTTGGGTTCGAGCTTTTCAGGTTGTAGTTTCTTGACATAAGCATTGCATCCCCAAACTTTTAGAAACGACAGCTTAGGTTTCTTCCCAAACCATAATTCATACGGTGTCATCTCAACGGATTTAGACGGTGCCCTATTTAAAGTGAATGTAGCTGTCTCTAGAGCGTATCCCCAAAATGATAGCGGTAAATCGGTAAGAGACATCATAGATCGCACCATATCCAATAGAGTGCGATTACGACGTTCGGACACACTGTTACGCTGAGGTGTTCCAGGCGGCGTGAGTTGTGAAACGATTCCACATTTCCTTAAGTGTGTACCAAATTCGTGACTTAAGTATTCTCCCCCACGATCTGATCGTAGGAACTTTATCTTTCGGTCATGTTGATTCTCTACCTCATTTTGAAATTCCTTGAACTTTTCAAAGGTTTCAGACTTGTGTTTCATTAAGTAGACATACCCATATCTACTCAAGTCATTAGTGAGAGTGAGAACATAACGATATCCTCTGCGAGCCTCAACACTCATTGGACCGCACACATCGGTATGTATGATTTCCAACAAGTTGGTTGCTCGCTCCATTGTTCCGAAGAACGGAGTCTTGGTCATTTTGCCCATGAGGCATGGTTCGCATGTGTCAAATGATTCATAATCTAGAGACTCTAAAAGTCCATCAGCATGGAGCTTCTTCATGCGCTTGACACCAATGTGACCAAGGCGGCAGTGCCACAAGTATGTGGGACTATCGTTATCAACTTTACATCTTTTGGTATTCACACTATGAATATGTGTAATATTACGTTCGAGATTCATTAAGAATAAACCATTGACCATCGGGGCATGACCATAAAACATATCTCTCATATAAATAGAACAACCATTATTCTCGAATTTAAATGAGTAGCCATCTCGTATTGAACGAGATCCGGATACAATGTTCATGCTCAAACTTGGCACTAAATAACAATTATTGAGGTTCATAACTAATCCCGTGGGTAAATGTAGAGGTAGCGTGCCGACGGCGATCACATCGACCTTGGAACCATTCCCGACGTGCATCGTCACCTCGTCCTTCGCCAGTCTCCGCTTATTCCGCAGCTCCTGCTGTGAGTTACAAATATGAGCAACGACACCGGTATCAAATACCCAGGAGTTACTACGAGTACTGGTAAGGTACACATCAATTACATGTATATCAAATATACCTTTAGTGTTGCCGGCCTTCTTGTCCGCTAAGTATTTGGTGCAGTTCCGCTTCCAGTGACCCTTCCCCTTACAATAAAGGCACTCAGTCTCAGGCTTGGGTCCATTCTTTGACTTCTTCCCGGCAACTGGCTTACCGGGCGCGGCAACATCTTTGCCGTCCTTCTTGAAGTTCTTCTTACCCTTGCCCTTCTTAAACTTAGTGGTCTTATTGACCATCAACACTTGATGTTCTTTCTTGATTTCAACCTCTGCTGACTTCAGCATTGAAAATACTTCAGGAATGGTCTTCACCATCCCCTGCATATTGTAGTTCAACACAAAGCTCTTGTAGCTCGGTGGGAGCGACTGAAGGATTCTGTCAATGATCGCCTCGTTCGGAAGGTTGATCTCCAGCTGGGACAGGCGGTTGTGCAACCCAGACATTTTGAGTATGTGCTCACTGACAGAACTGTTTTCCTCCATCTTACAACTATAGAACTTGTCGGAGACTTCATATCTCTCGACCCGGGCATGAGCTTGAAAAACCATTTTCAGCTCCTCGAACATCTCATATGCTCCGTGTTTCTCAAAACTCTTTTGGAGCCCCGGTTCTAAGCTGTAAAGCATGCCGCACTGAACGAGGGAGTAATCATCAGCACGTGACTGCCAAATGTTCATAACGTCTTGGTCTCTGGGATGGGTGCTTCACCTAGCGGTTCATCTAGGACATATGCTTTCTTGGCTGCTATGAGGATGATCCTCAGGTTCCGGACCCAGTCCGAATAGTTGCTGCCATCATCTTTCAACTTGGTTTTCTCTAGGAACGCGTTGAAGTTCATGTTGACATGAGCGTTGGCCATTTGATCTACAAGACATATTTTTGCAAAAGTTTTAGACTAAGTTCATAATAATTAAGTTCATCTAATCAAATTATTGAATGAACTCCCACTCAGATTTGACATCCCTCTAGTCATTTAAGTGTTACACGATCCGAGTCGACTAGGCCGTGTCCGATCATCACGTGAGACGGACTAGTCATCATCGGTGAACATCTCCATGTTGATCGTATCTTCCATACGACTCATGTTCGACCTTTCGGTCTCTTGTGTTCCGAGGCCATGTCTGTACATGCTAGGCTCGTCAAGTTAACCCTAAGTGTTCTGCATGTGTAAATCTGTCTTACACCTGTTGTATGTGAACGTAAGGATCTATCACACCCGATCATCACGTGGTGCTTCGAAACGACGAACTTTAGCAACGGTGCACAGTTAGGGGAAACACTTTCTTAAAATTATTATAAGGGATCATCTTATTTACTACCGCCGTTCTAAGTAAACAAGATGCATAAAACATAATAAACATCACATGCAATTATATAGTAGTGACATGATATGGCCAATATCATATAGCTCCTTCGATCTCCATCTTCGGGGCTCCATGATCATCTTCGTCACCGGTATGACACCATGATCTCCATCATCATGATCTCCATTATTGTGTCTTCATGAAGTTGTCACGCCAACGACTACTTCTACTTCTATGGCTAACGCGTTTAGTAATAAAGTAAAGTAATTTACATGGCGTTCTTCAATGACACGCAGGTCATACAAAAAATAAAGACAACTCCTATGGCTCCTGCCGGTTGTCATACTCATTGACATGCAAGTTGTGATTCCTATTACAAGAACATGATCTCATACATCACAATATATCATTCATCATTCATCACAACTTCTGGCCATATCACATCACATGACAATTGCTGCAAAAATAAGTTAGACGTCCTCTAATTGTTGTTGCATCTTTTACGTGGCTGCAATTGGGTTCTAGCAAGAACGTTTTCTTACCTATGAATAACCACAACGTGATTTTATCAACTCTATTTACCCTTCATAAGAACCCTTTTCATCGAATCCGCTCCAACTAAAGTAGGAGAGACAGACAACCGCTAGCCACCTTACGCAATTAGTGCATATCAGTCGGTGGAACCTGTCTCACGTAAGCGTACATGTAAGGTCGGTCCGGGCCGCTTCATCCCACAATACCACTGAAGCAAGAAAAGACTAGTAGCGGCAAGCAAGTTGACAAGATCTACGCCCACAATAAAATTATGTTCTACTCGTGCAATAGAGAACTACACATAGACCTAGCTCTGATACCACTGTTGGGGAACGTTGCAGAAAATTAAAATTTTTCCTACGGTTTCACCAAGATCCATCTATGAGTTCATCTAAGAAACGAGTCATGGGAGAGAGATTGCATGTACATACCACTTGTAGATCGCGTGCAGAAGCGTTCAAGGGAACGGGGATGATGTAGTCGTACTCGCCGTGATCCAAATCACCGATGACCAAGTGCTGAACGGACATCACCTCCGCGTTTAACACACGTACAGAGCGGATGACGTCTCCTCCTTCTTGATCCAGCAAGGGGGAAGGAGAGGTTGAGGAAGAAGGCTCCAGCAGCAGCACGACAGCGTGATGATGGTGGAGAGGCAGTACTCCGACAGGGCTTCGCCAAGCACTCAACGGAGGAGGAGAGGTGTTGGGGAGGGGAGGGGCTACGCCTTGGATCAGGTGTTCAGCCTTCCCCTCGCCCCTCTATTTATAGGGGAAGGGGGAAGAGGGCCGGCCCCCTCTAGATGAGATCTAGAGGGGGGGCGGCCAGGGAGGGGGGCTTGCCCCCCAAGCAAGGGGGGCGCCCCCACTAGGGTTCTCCCCCCCCAACCCTAGGCGCATGGGCCCAAGGGAGGGCGCCCAGCCCTCCAGGGGCTGGTTCCCTGCCCCTTGCGGCCCATGAGGCCCTCCGAGAGGGGTGGCCCCTTCCGGTGGACCCCCGGAACCCCTCCGGTGGCCCCGGTACAATACCGATATGCCCCCGAAACTTTCCGGTGTCCGTATGACAACTTCTCATATACAAATCTTCACCTCCGGACCATTCCGGAACTCCTCGTGTCGTCCGGGATCTCATCCGGGACTCCGAACAACATTCGGTAATCACATACAAGTCTTCCTAATAACCCTAGCGTCACCGAACCTTAAGTGTGTAGACCCTACGGGTTCGGGAGACATGCAGACATGACCGAGATGGCTCTCCGGTCAATAACCAACAGCGGGATCTGGATACCCATGTTGGCTCCCACATGCTCCTCGATGATCTCATCGGATGAACCACGATGTCGAGGATTCAATCAACCCTGTATACAATTCCATTTGTCAATCGGTACGTTACATGCCCGAGACTCGATCGCCGGTATCCCAATACCTCGTTCAGTCTCGTTACCGGCAAGTCACTTTACTCGTACCATAATGCATGATCCCGTGACCAAACACTTGGTCACTTTGAGCTCATTATGATGATGCATTACCGAGTGGGCCCAGAGATACCTCTCCGTCATACGGAGTGACAAATCTCAGTCTCGATCCGTGTCAACCCAACAGACACTTTCGGAGATACCTGTAGTGCACCTTTATAGTCACTCAGTTACGTTGTGACGTTTGGTACACCCAAAGTAATCCTACGGTATCCGGGAGTTACATGATCTCATGGTCTAAGGAAGAGATACTTGACATTGAAAAAGCTCTAGCAAAACGAACTACAGGATCTTGTGCTATGCTTAGGATTGGGTCTTGTCCATCACATCATTCTCCTAATGATGTGATCCCGTTGTCAATGACATCTAATGTCCATAGTCAGGAAACCATGATTATCTGTTGACCAACGAGCTAGTCAACTAGGGGCTTACTAGGGACGTATTTGGTCTAAGTATTCACACGTGTATTACGATTTCCGAATAATACAATTATAGCATGAATAAAAGACAATTATCATGAACAAGAAAACATAATAATAATCCTTTTATTATTGCCTCTAGGGCATATTTCCAACAAGCCCAGATGTGGCCGCCGGCCTTGAAGTCGGCGGATCTGATGTTCCTCCGCTTGCTGCAACCGCGGATTTGCATATGGAGCGTGCCACAGTATAGCGTGGCCCCGTACGTCGATGTCGTGGCCGTCGCGATCGACTCCGTCGAAGGCGGCCAGCCTGGCTAATAGCTACTCCATCATCGATCCATGCATGACCCCGATTGACGATCAAGGCTTCGTTTAGTCTGTTTTTCTGGTGTTGATTTGTTTGTCAGCTCGATCCAATATATGTATCTACGACACGACCAGCACTGCACACGTTATATGCAACTCCGAATCGGTCACAAATAGGAGTTCGCATCTGTCTCGGTCGACCGTCACAAATAGGAGTATGCGTCAGCCGCACTCGATCGCCGTTCTAATCGAGCGGTTGGATCAGCGGGACACGCTAGCTTGGCACGAGAAAAAAACTCAATTAAGAAAATGTTTTCTGTGGATACCAGATTTTATCCGAGTCGGACCAGGAGGATGGGTTTCTGAAAAATCTCCGAAATTTCAGGTTTTTGTGTTGGGGTATTCATGGGAATTTTAATTTTTAATTTTTTGACATCAAAATATATTATATTTAATGAGTGCTATAGGCAAGTTGTTCCTTGTCCTAGTGGTTACAACGAAGGTGAACCCGCAGCTCGTAAGTTCAATACAAGTCCGCCACACCTAACCACTATTCTGCCAATAACTGAGCAAAGCAGTATATATGCAGTATCTGTCATTTTTTTTTCAAAAAAGGGAAACACCCCGGCCTCTGCATCATCATGATGCATATAGCCAATGCAGTATCTGTCATAGCCGACATCATTTGACTTTGCTTCCAACGTTTGAATTTGAAAATTTCGAACGGTATCAATGTTTATTGGGTCATACGTTTCCAGGTAACCTGTCGGTTACCGGTAATGCAACTTCAAAAAATACCTTGGTCATGAGCATTTCTTTTTAATCTGTATGGTTTTATAGGACATTTCGAACATATATAAGCATAGACGATTTCGTAGATCCCCAATTGCCTTATTTTCAATAACCAATCTGACACAGCTTTCCAGCGATGTTCGTTCGGTGAGATGAGACGTTCCCATCGACTATGAGGCGCATGTGGTCACGTCATCAATCTTAAGATGTTGTGCCGATTCAGTATCTCAGAGGTTCTCATAGTGATAGGGTGTGCATACGTGCATTCATAGAGATGAGTATATGTGTGTGTATCAGTGTTTATGATCTTGTCGTGTTAAAAACAAGCTTCAAAATATTGGATATCGAGTTCATACCGGTTTGGCTTCGACAGATCGGATGTCGGATATCGGATGATATGTAGACATATCGGAGAAAACATGTCTAGTTTTTTTTCAAGATTCTTGTTCAAAACATATATTTTAGTAAAAAGAAGTGTATGATGTGAATGCTTTAACATAACATTTTTAGATTCCTAGTTTATTAACTAGTTGTTTAAGAAACTATTAAGGAAAGGTTCACAAAGTCCCTACTCTGTGATTAGCAACAATACAATATATATGTATTTGTACGAAACATTGTGCATGACTTTGATAATATATAATGAAGTTGTAAATGTGTAATCTTATTTCACTGCTTTCTAAGTTATCATCTACCTATCATTCTATATCGGTGGACATATCGGGCTAGATATCAGCCATATCAGTTGATATTTTGGTCCATATCGGATGATATGTTTGAAGATAATATTTACAAAATGATATGCTAAGTTTATGTTGGTAGAGCTCCAAAAGTGATATATCGGTCTATATATCAGTTGTACCATCCTAGATTTAAAATCTTGGTTAAAAACAACCAATCTGACATCAACCTAACATACGGGGATACATGTCGCTCATAGATGGTGGCTCAGCCGTGCGACACAGCAGTCGGCGGTAGCATGACAGTGGTGCATTGATTTGGTGGGCATTTGCGACATTGGGGAAGAGAGAGCCAACTCCTCTTCCATATAGGGGATATATTCTTTTTTTAAGAGAGTACCTAGAACTTAGCTAGTTGAAATTTAGTTTGGTTTCATTCACATGATGTCCTTGTATTTTGTAGTTAGCATTTTTGTTGCCACCAGCCCGCCATTTTCATATGATTAACCTGCAACTAACCTGACAACCCCTCCGGCCCAGTTATAATTGTATTGTGGCCCAAACAAGTTACGGCCGAGTTACAACACTTGCAGTTGTGTCGTTTCTCTCTTGGGAGCATCGTTTGTGGAGCAGCGCTGGAAGTCAGAGGCAGGAGGTGGAGCGGCTTCGTCTTGCACGGAGCTTCGGTGGAGATGTCAAGTCATGCCTGACCGACAGGTGCTACGCTTGGTCATGCCTGGTCGGCAGGTGCTACGCACGACAGATCCTTCAAGAACTTCAAGCTGTGTCGGCTGGTGATACTTGGCAGCATGGCGCTGAGGTGTATCAGGGGTGACCGCGAGGTGTTCAGCTGTTTGCGCGCGGGGAGGAGGTGACGTTCGGCGCCGTGGTGGCGTCGACGATAGCTAGACCGAGCAAGGTTGATGCATCAATACAGTTCTGAAGATGGAGCGGTGGCAGTTGGCGGCGGCGGCCTCTGAGAGCACGCCGGACCAGTGTGTGCCCCAGACCCGGCAAGTGGCTAGGTTGGGGTCTCAGGTCTTAGATGTTAGGCTTGACTGCGATGTCTGTTTGGTATTAGGCCGAGACTATCTGCGCCCTTTCATCAACTGGATAGGTGTAGCGATAGTTTGTTGCGTAGACGGCGGCTCCAGTCTTACTGTTGTATTGATTTTGTAAGGTCTTGTAAGAATAATTAATAAAATGGCCGTATGCATCGTCCAGATGCAGAGTCCGGGGGTCATCCTCCTTTTTTAAAAGAATAAAAAATTGTCCCAACCTCCCTATCACCCCAGTTTTAGTCGATTTGTGAACATACATTTGCAGCAGGGCTAGAACACGTACAGTTGTATGTCTTATGAGGAACATGCAGTTAGAGGCCGGTCATGCAGGAGACTTATCACGCGGCAGTGGCAATATGCATGTATAAATCAACAGTTGGCCACATGGATAAGAACAAAAGGTGGTCATGACCCGCAGGGCATTGCAAATTGCTGTTTACCCAATGACGCTTAATTTGTCTTGAGACTACCTACCGGTTGGTTTAATAGTATCACTTGGCATGTGAAGTTGCCCTCGTTAGACTCCAGTATCAGTATAATTAGGCATCGTTTTGGGACGAACCTTAAAAATAGAACTTTTGGCATGCAAAGTTGGCCAGTTGTGAGACGTGTTTGTTAAACTATTCATACCCATCAGCAGGGACGGAGACAAGGGGGGACGAGGGGGGGCTAGACCCCCCCCAACGAAGTTGTTCTCCTCAATAGCGATTAGTTAGATCCGTTTATTAGCAGGCCTTTTGACTTGATTCGCCCCCCCTGTCCACTTGTCTCGTGTAACACCGTGAAACCCCTCGGGCAGCCCATGTACAAGAAACAACAGATCACAACCCAGCAAAAAAAAGGCCCACCATCGAGGTCAAAGAAAACAGAGCCCACCGGTCAAGGGCTTGCGACCAGGAGCACCAACGCAGTCTGCTACAATCCTGGCGATCGACACGATTTTATATCGCTCCAACAGAACGCACGCAGATTGCGGCTCGTGCGATCTTTCCATCTGTCGTCGCCTCCAATCTCCGCCTACCCGCAAGATTAGCTTCAGTCTCCAAGCGAAGATCATAGGGGGGTTGATCGAGATCCGCCACGGCTGATTACCTGCACGGTTAGTCCCTTACTTCATCTCCTGATCTTTAATCTGCTCTAATTTGTGTGGTTGTTCCATAAAAAACCTACGAACATGAGAAGTTAATTACAGTAGGAAATATTGGCTGTTGTGTGTAGATACGAAGAGGAAGAGAAGAATGGAAAACGTTTCCTAGGGCACTTGCTTCCAACCGTTCAAGCCTAGCAATCCCAATTGATCATTTCCTCAGCAACCATAAAGGAGATTAGGAGAAACACCACCACCATGAGCGACCACGGAGGAGATGATGCACGGAATCTGACATCCTCTTTGCGTGTATGGTACGTCCACTCTCATAATTAATATCAGCTTCAAATATCTGATTTTTGTGGGTTAAAACGAATGATTGTTAATTGATCGACATGAAAACTGAATTTGGAATCAATAGATAGATATTGTATTGTCTACCAAATTCGTAATGCAATCAATTTGGAAACTAAATTTGTCTTGCCAAAAATGCACATTTTAATAGTTTTTTGTAGTGTTCACACTAATGAAAACACTAGTTCAGGCTTAGGTTTTTGCAAGGAATTTTTTTTATGGTTAACCGATGCCCAACTGCCTATAAGAGCTCAAGTCTGCAACTCGCCCCCCCTATACAAAATTCCTGGCTCCGTCCCTGCCCATCAGCTGCTTTCCTCCTTGTCACGATGCAAATTAAGCTTCCTTGCAAGTTGGATAGATTTAGCCAGGGTCAACTCAAACCAGTGCGCATATATAGATCATTGTTCTTCTTCTGTGCTGTGCACGCAAGTTGTGCAAACGAGATGGAGCTATGCCAGACAGCTTGCAATTTGCTTAAGTTGAGTAATACAAGTTGCCAAACTGCTCCCTACGAGTTGTTTGCGAAAAGTTGGCAATATATATGAAAAAGATCACTCCAGCTAAACAGAGCACTCCCACAGCAAGCAGTGTCAGATCTCACCATCCAAAGAATCTTCCACCTTCCCCGCTGGCCATCCATGGAAGCTCCCGCCATGGCTGCACCGCGCGGCGCCCTGCGGAGCCCGCTCCTCGGCGACGACATGACGGTCTCGCTGGACGCGACACCGCGCCGCCGTTCGTGCGCTGCGCTGGCCATCGGAGTGGCTCTGCTCGCCCTGGCCGGCGTCCTGCTGCTGCTCCTGGGCCCTGGCGCTGAGACCGACCGTAGTTTGAGGCTGAGCCGGCATGAGGTGGAGTCTGGGGCGGGCGCGGTGGCTGCGGACGACGGACGGTGCTCGGAGGTGGGGGCCGCGGCGCTGCGTGCCGGCCCTGTATTATTGCTCAAATATTTTTTCGGACCATGTGTTATTGCGCAATTACCACTTTACCGGTGTTCATTAGGCGAATGAACTGGTAGCTCGTTCTAATCGTACTGATGGCTTAGACATGTGAAAGCAAATAATTGCAATAAAATATATTTAATTAGTATGACAAAACATTATCGTGGGAAAACATCTACCCACACAATAGTGGTCGATCGAGTTGACAGTATTTTTCCATCACTATTTCTGGCTTAAGATTCTCGTGCCTCCATCGAAACAATAAGAAAAAGCCGCATCTCATGCCTCATGAGTAATACAAAGGTACTAACACATGGCCTCATGCGTAACCATAAAGTAAGATGAGAACATTATCTCAAAATATTTAATGTAAGAGAACATTTGCCTTTATGTACTTCCACCGACCCCATTTCAAAAGTGAAGTGTACTTAGCAACCACCATCTGAGATGACCAAGTGCCCATATATATTTTCCTCGCACGTTTGCGAAATATCACTTGCGTGAATTTTAGTTTTGGATCAGTCAATTTCTGCTTGCACGTAGTCCGGAGGCTGAGAAAGGACACCGTTGTGAGACCTCTCGCTATGACCTCACAGGGGATGGGGACCATCCGGCTCCCCACGGCGTCGCAGGCCCAGACGAGGATGAGGGTTGACCGGTGCGGGTGAGGGGGTATTTCGTTTGCACTGTCGCTCAAATTAGATAGTCGGTGAGCACTCGATGGCGACACCACTACCGGCGGAGGCCAGGGCGAGTGTTCATAGGTGTGGGCGATTGATTTTTCGATTGCACCGGGTAATTAAATTATATACAATGTGACCAAAACATTAACTGAAATGTTAAAAATCTAACGTCAAATTTTTAGGCATGACAAGTCTGACATTTTTCATGCCATTATATATTGGTGCAATGATTGCAAATTTAGATTTCAAGCGCGGCAATTTCCTGGCCAAAAACGAACCGAGACGGATTTGTCGTGCTCGCCAACTAAACTTGTGATCCTCTGCGAATATAGTTTGCCATGAAAAATGTTTGATTTTTCATGGTCAAAAATCTGACGTCAGGTCTGTAGTGAATTCCAATATTAATTAGGGTCCACTTTTTTTTCGTGAAAAACTTTCAATCTATTCATCTTCAATAATGGCAGTACAACGAACACCAGAAATAAAAATTACATCCAGATCCGTAGACCACCTAGCGACGACTACAAGCACTGAAGCGAGCCGAAGGCACGCCGCCGTCATCACCCCTCCATCGTCGGAGTCGGGCACAACTTGTTGTAGTAGACAGTCGGGAAGTCGTCGTGCTAAGGCCCCATAGGACCAGCGCACCAGAACAGCAACCGCCACCGAAGAAGAATAACGTAGGTTGGAAGGATTCAACCCGAAGACACACGAACGTAGACGAACAACGACGAGATCCGAGCAAATCCACCAAAGATAGATCCGCCGGAGACACACCTCCACATGCCCACCAATGATGCTAGATGCACCGCCGGAACGAGGGCTAGGCGGGGAGACCTTTATTCCATCTTCAGGGAGCCGCCGCCGTCTCGCCTTCCTGAGCATGACACAAACCCTAACAAGACAGGAAAAAACGACTGAAAACGGAGCCCTCCCGCCGGCCCTTGGCAAAATTCACTGCGCCCCCATGGCCCTAGGGCCACCGGAGACGAGGCGGACCTGCGGCGGCGCCGGCGAGAGGCAGAAACCCTAGCTTTATTTCTTGGAAAAGGAGGAGCGACTTTATGTCTATTGTGTAACCATCCGGTAATTAGGGTCCACTTTGAAGAGGAAGCAAATGATTTTGGATGATCCTCTGAATGAAATATAAAAGTAAAGGTGTTACATGTAGTGAAAAAAATTATTATCCTTATTTCTTACTAAAATGTAAGAATATTTATTTTATGTTCCGTATGAATTTCTTGCTCTTATTTATTTTCACTTGAATAAAAGAATCTTGATACCCGATAAATTGATACCATGCATTGTAGATGTAACTACTGTAATACGGTAATTTTGATATTGTGAATTAATATGGTGCATCTAAAACAACCGAAAAAGGGTTTCCCCCACTTTATATTATAAAGCAAACATCATCACATACATCTGAGCAAGCTGAACACACACGCAACCATGACACACGTCGAACACACCCAAGGCAGATACAAAGGTGTCGAGCGCCATTACACCACTCGGACACAACCAAGCAAACATAATATGAGCTACAAAGAACCACTTGGAGCCACCGAGGGGGTGAGATGGACCATGACGAAGCAAGGACTCCAAGACGGTGCCTCCCAGAAGGGTACACCCACGGATAGCCGCCATTGTCCGATCTATAGATCAAGTTTTCACCCGGAGCGAAGCAGGGGTTGGGAGCACCGCGACGGAGCCTTCAAGAAGGATATGACGTCCATGGACGCTGCCACCGACGGTTAGAAACTGGGCAAGTGATGAACCCCGATGCTCGCACCCCGCCGACACACCCCTGCTCCGCCAACCACCCGCAGCCACGTCCCCCGCGAAACCATGGCTGCCCACCGGCACCTGAGACGCCGGTTCCACCCTCGAACGCCACGCCTCCCGCCGCCAGGGCCGCCGCCCAACATCCGGACGCCCCCAAGACCATCCAAAGAGATCAACTTTGCACCAAAGGAACCCCATTGGCCGACGAATCGCAGCATACATCCTGCCTTGAACATCGCCGGAGCAGCGACAGCCAACACGCGACCGGGAAAAGGGGGGGAGCAGACGCATCCGGACCGGCACACCCCTGTGCCAGTGACGGGGGCCCGAGCACGTCGGCGCCATCCATCCCTCCAGCCAGCCTCCCAGCCGGACACACCCCTATGCCGCCCCACCTCGGCGGCCGACGCAGCACGGCGCAAGGCCACCGACGCAGACCCGACCACCGGCAAGGGGGACCCCAAGTACAGCAGCCGAACACCAAGAATACTCACTGGGGATCCCATCTGCCCTGTCGTCGTCGTCCAGCTAGCAGGACGACTGAATCCCGACCAGCACGCCCACCAGCCACCGCCGCTGCGCCTCCACCACCACCAGCGGAGGCCTCGGTAGGGACGGACGACCGCAACCCACGCCGTCCGCGGCCCTCGCCGGCAGGGCCCAGATCTGGCCGAAGCGGTAGCCGGAGCCCTCCGCGCACCACCTCCGCTGCAGCCCCTTCACGTCGCCGCCCACAACTCGCGTCGCCGCCGCCAGCAGCTGCCGCCACGCC
This sequence comes from Triticum aestivum, assembly GCF_018294505.1. NCBI lineage: Eukaryota > Viridiplantae > Streptophyta > Magnoliopsida > Poales > Poaceae > Triticum > Triticum aestivum. Next base: position 70,710,671 of record NC_057801.1, read on the forward strand.
GCCGTGCCCCAAGCGAGCGCCGCGCCGCTGCCCGCCCCGGAAGCCCGCGCCTGCCGGACCGAGAGGGGGAAGGAGAGGGCCCCGCCGCCGCCAGCACTGGTCGGGCTTTGCCTGCCAGTACGTCGAGGCAGCGGTAAGGGGAGAGAGGCTCGAGGAAGGGGGGGCTGGAGGCGGCGCTAGGGTTTTCCCCCCCGGGCGCTCGTGGGAGCGCCGCGGGAGGGAGAGGGAGGGGGGAGCCTTCTAAAACAAATAAATAAGAGAACCACGTACTGTGTTTTTATTTATACTTCCTACAATTTTCATATATGGGGTTTATTTATTGGAAAGTCACCAGTAAACCAAGTTTATAATCACCCCAAAAAAACAACTTTATAACAAAAACTACCAATAAATTAGTACCACTATATTAGTTATGGAATATATTTCGATATTTTTATTTGCTTAGTGCTGTAAATTTCAATATACTTCTTATAAATTTAGTCTAACATAAAAAGGTTGAAATTAAAGAAAATAATACTGCATATATTGTGCAAAGGAGTGAGTAATAGATTGTCCCCATGATCGTGGTTAACCGCACTGTTTAGAGCATCTCCAGCCGTTGGCCCCCCAGGAGGCATAAATATCCCCGCCTGGGGGCGAGCCGGCGGTATAACCGGCTCTGGGGGCGGTTGGGCACCCAGTCGTCGCCCCCAGGTCGCCCCAAGGCGCCGATGTCGGCCCATTTTTTGGCCCACTTTCGATGAAAAATGGCCCGATATCGACGCGAACGGCCCATATTCAGCTTGGTTCGGCGTGAATTCTGAATATAAATAGTTTTTTCATCACATAGTTCATTGCCGCGGCGAAGTAGTCGGAGTAAAGCATGCAGTAGCCTTCCAGACGATGCCGATTCTTTGCTTTCGCCCGCCCCGGCGCCGAGCCACCTCGCCGTGGCTTTTCATTGCTCGCGAGAAGACCGGCAAGGGCGGCGAGGACCATGAGATGCTCCTCCTACTGGACGGCGGCTTCGGCTTCCTCCTCCAGCAACGCCGTGAGCGCCTCCTTGTCGTCTGAGTCCATCGCGGGGCCAGGCAGACAAATCGCCGAACACCTTGCGGGCGTGGTGGGCACACACCCACCGGTACACTGCCCCTGCGTGGCCGGAACGCCGGAAAAAACACCCGGACGATGGTGAAGAGGCTACCGCAGCGAAACATCTTCTCTTTTCCGGAGGGGAATGGCCTATCTAGCTGTGTTGGGTGGTGGGCGGCGCCGGGATTGGCATGGTGGCGGCCGAGCGCGCGGGGGGTGGGAGGCGAATCTAGACGATTGGTTTGACTTTTCGCCTGACAGTGTGGCCCATGTGTGTTTTTTCCTTGGGCCGGAGCCCCCGAGCGCCCCCCAGTGCGCCGGGTTCTGCCTACGATCGCCGGGCCCAAAAACGGGCCGAGCCGGCAGATTTCAGCGTCTTGGGGCCGCGACTAGGGCGTTTTTTCGGCGCCGGCGCGTAAAAAGTTGACTGGTGGGGCCTGTTAGGGGCGCGGCTGGAGTTGCTCTTATGTACAACCTGTATGGGTGTGTTTGATTGTCTGGGTAGCTCCAGCCTGCATCTCATGGATGATCCTGGCTGAGCTTGGCCTGGCTGGTTGGATGCAAAGTTGAATTGAGAAGTATGTTTGGTGGACTGTAGGATATCTATGCACAAGGGATGTTGTATATCACAAATGTTTTTTGGTTGCGGTATATGGTGCCGCACAGCCCGAACTCAAGCCCGAGTTCTTGGCTGATCTCGTTAGGATTTGCGGCTCCGAGCAGCTTTGTGGGGGGTGATTTCAATATCATTAGACGGCGTGAGGATAAGAACAATGATAACTTTGATGGCAGATGGTGTTCATGTTTAATACTATCGTTGAAAGTGTTGACCTGAGAGAGAATGAGCTCTCGGGTCGGAAATTCACCTGGACTAACACGCTGTCAAATCCGACGTATGAGAAGTTGGATCAAGTGTTGGTAGTGTCGAGTGGGAACATAAGTTTCCGTTAGTAACAGTTCAGGCTTTGTCCCGTGGTATTTCTGATCACACGCCGTTATTTGTGGACTCCGGTGAGGCCACCCACCCGGGTAACAAAAACTCGTTCTACTTTGAGCTGGCTTGGTTTGAACGTGAAGGTTTCTTTGATCTCGTAGCTAGAGAGTGGGCTAAAGATTCAGGAGGAAAGACAGCGCTTCAGCGCTGGCAGAATAAGATTAGGCATTTGTGAAGTTTCCTGCGTGGGTGGGCTAAGCATCTTAGCGGGATTTATAAGGTCAAAAAGGAAAGGCTCCTTTCCCTTATTCAGTCCGTAGATGTAAAAGCAAAAACCACGGTGCTGCCGGCCGCGGAGCTTCATGCCAAGCTTGACGCAGAGATGAGGCTGAAAGAACTTCTTCGAGAAGAGGAATTGAAGTGGGCGTTGCGGGCCAAGGTTCAGCGGGTAGTCCAGGGGGATGCGAACACTCAATTCTTTCACATGATCGCTAATGGTAAACATAGAAAGAAGAGGATCTTCCAGCTTGAGCAAGATGAAGGAACAATTTTAGGGCAGGAAAACCTAAAACTGTACATTACTGAGTATTACAAGCAGCTGTTTGGTCCTCCAGAGGATAACTGTGTGTCTCTGGATGAGTCCAGGGTTGAGGATGTTCCTCAACTCACAGCGGTGGAGAATGATATTCTAGCGGCTCCTTTTTCTGAGAAAGAGGTGTTTGAGACCATATTGCAAATGAAAAATAACAAGGCGCCGGGCCCCGATGGATTTCCAGCGGAGTTTTATAAAAAATACTGGCATATTATTAAAGGGGATCTATTGCCTATGTTTAATGATCTCTTCTCTGGGCAGCTTCAGCCTTTTCAGCTGAATTTTGGAATGATAACCCTTCTTCCTAAGAAAACAAAGGCTGTGAGAATTGAGAAATTCAGGCCCATCTGTCTTCTTAATGTAAGTTTCAAAATCTTTACCAAGGTCGGGACTAATAGGCTCACACAGATCGCGCATGCTGTGGTGCAGCCTACCCAAACTGCTTTCATGTTGGACAGGAACATCCTTGAAGGGGTTGTGGTCCTTCATGAAACGCTCCATGAGATCCACACGAAAAAGCTAGATGGGGTTGTTTTCAAAGTGGATTTCGAGAAAGCGTACGACAAAGTCAAATGGCCCTTCCTTCAACAGGCCTTACGCATGAAGGGTTTTGATGAATCTTGGCGTTGCCAGGTAGAATCCTTCACACAAAAAGGGAGTGTTGGAATTAAAGTGAATGACGATATAGGTTATTATTTCCAGACACACAAAGGCCTGAGGCAAGGTGATCCAATGTCTCCTATTTCGTTCAACATTGTGGTTGACATGTTGGCAATTCTCATAGAAAGGGCAAAGGAGGCCGGTCAGGTGGGTGGCTTGGTGCCTCATCTAGTTGATCGGGGTGTCTCCATTCTGCAGTACGCTGATGATATAATCATCTTTATGGAGCATGACTTGGTAAAAGCGAGAAATATGAAGCTGGTGTTATGCTTATTTGAACAATTGACCGGATTAAAGATTAACTTTCATAAAAGCGAGTTGTTCTGCTTTGGTAGAGCCAAGGAGGAACACGAGGCTTATAGGCAATTGTTTGGATGTGAATTAGGGGATTTACCTTTTACATACCAGGTATACCCATTCACCATCGTAAGCTAACAAACAAAGAGTGGAAATGCATCGAAGATTGGTTTGAGAAAAAACTTAGTTGCTGGAAGGGCAAACTCATGTCTTATGGAGGCCGGTTGATTCTTATCAATTCGGTGCTCACGAGTATGCCGATGTTCCTACTATCTTTCTTCGAAGTTCCAGTTGGGGTTAGGAAAAGGTTGGACTTTTACTGATCAAGATTTTTTTGGCAGAGTGATGAACTAAAGAGAAAGTACCGACTCGCCAAATGGGATGTCATCTGTCGACCAAAGGACCAAGGGGGTCTGGGTATTGAGAATCTTGAGGTCAAGAACAGATGCCTTCTCAGTAAGTGGTTGTATAAGTTATCAGTTGAGACTAACGCAACGTGAGCACAGATTCTCCGTAACAAGCATCTGCAGTCCAAGACTTTGTCACAGGTGACAGTGAGACCAACTGATTCGCCATTTTGGAAGGGGCTTATGAGAGTTAAGGCAACCTTCTTTAATAGAACAAAGTTTATTGTCATTAATGGCAACAATACCCATTTTTGGGAGGATACTTGGCTTGGTGATACGCCATTGGCGCTCCAGTACCCTGTATCGTATTGTTCAACGACGTGATGCGCTAGTTGCAACGATTATGCAGTCCATTCCCCTTAATATCCAGTTTCAGAGGGTGCTTGTTGGTGATAGGTGGGAAGCATGGCTTCATTTGGTGACTAGACTGATGGAGGTTCAGTTAGCTCATCAGTCCGATCAGTTGTGTTGGAAACATACTAGGTCTGGAGAATTTACGGTTAAATCGATGTATATCGATGTCATTAACTCTAGTGTCATTCCTAGTTCCAAACATGTTTGGAAAGTAAAAGTTCCTTTGAAGATTAAAGTGTTTATGTGGTTTGTACATAAACAAGTCATTTTAACAAAGGACAACTTGGTTAAGCGCAATTGGACAGGATCTACTAGGTGTAGTTTCTGTGATCGGGACGAGACCATTAAGCACCTCTTCTTTGAGTGCCCGTGGGCGAGAGTTTTGTGGCGCACTGTGCAAATTGCCTTTAACATTACTCCTCCGAATGCGGTCGGTACGTTATTTGGAACGTGGCTTGTTGGGATAGAGTCCAATACAGCTAGACACATTCATGTAGGAGTATGTGCGTTGTTATGGGCAATTTGGAACTGCATAAATGATTTGGCTTTTAACAGAACAACAACTATTCATTTTTTGCAGGTTTTATTCCGAGCTACGGCGCTGATCCGTATGTGGTCCTTACTCACTCCGACGGAGGCCAGGGAGCGTTTGGTTACTGGATCTGTCCGGAGGGAGATGATAGCGCGGGATATCTTCAACCGGTTTGGATGGCGGTCATGTAATAGGATAGACGATTAGTTTTCCTATCTTTGTTTTGCCAACCGGTTGTGGCTCTGTGGCATTTTTGTCTTTGGCGTTGAGGCTCTCTATGAGCTAGCCTTTATTTACATTTCAAGACTTTGAGACCTTGTTGAACCTATTTTATTTATAAACTAGATGATATCCCCGCGCGTTGCTGCGGGAACTTTTAGTCCTATGAACATGTTGATAGATAATATTTTTGCACAGTGTATTAAGAACTCAAGATCATAAAATTGCAATGGACACAATACTTGGCATAATTATAAATATTCCAAAATGTGAGTTATGCGATAATATTCTTTTTGCTAAATACAGTGATATGACATAAGTAATCTTGTGTGACATACATGAATATTATATTAATGTATATAATCACACTAACATGGATTACAAAAGTGTCACAATATGAAAGATTATGTACAAATGTTTCAACTGTTGTTGTAAACCAATTTTCATATGTGCATTATTGGCCACTGTAGTTGCTTGCTTGCCATACTTGACAATGAGCGATAAGAGCTCTAGTATCGACAAAGAAATAGATTCCTTTCTCTCTTTTTGACAAAGTGAGTACCAATTCCTTCATCTCAAAATATTGGACTGGAAAGAGCATGAGTAATTAGATCCGAATTACCGTGTTGAAGGTAGAATTTGTTGCAACAAAAAGAAACTATGCATTAAGACTTATAACCTACATTAAGCAAATGAAAAATTGAGTATGCCAATTTTTGTGGTTCAAAATCCCAAACATGATAAATTGTTTTGTTCAAACCTTAGACAAATATGCACATTCCAAAAATAAAACATTTCGGCAATCGAAAACTAAACACAGATAGCATGGAGTCAGGCAATCAGATACTACACTGAACTTACTTGACATGTAGCTTTCAACTTCCAATCTATTAAAAATTACTGATCGCTGTCCGTGTGATCCTTTATTTGTATACTAGAGGAAGTTTATCCCTCCAATGTAGTAGGGTAACATAATACTAACTGATTAGAAAATGAGCCATATCTATTTGTGTGACAGAAAAAGTATTAACCTGTAATAATCATGTCACATTGGACAGCTCACTAAGTGCAATAAGAGAAAGTATCAGCACTAAAGCAACGTCCCAGTGGTGAGCCTCCCAATATGTATCGATTAGGCATTTTGCCCTCATTTCAGAAAAAAAAGCCTCCCAATATTTTGTCTGGTGTCACTCGTTCTTCATATAAATAACAAAAATAGACTGTCTCCAAGAGACAGGTTGGATGAGATGGAGGTTATGATGGAAGACTTTCAATCTAGCATCAAGGATGAGATTAACATGTCCCTTGATCTCTTGGATGAACTTCATGGATACAATAAAGGTCATAGAGAACATTTACTTATGAGTTATGACCCACGATCAAGGTGGAGAAGATCATAGCTAACTATTTAAGAAACATGAGATAATAAAATCCGTACTCTCTTAGAATCAAGAAATGCAAATAGCTTGTCACTATGTCAGTGCAGCATATGGAAATTGCAGAATACTTGGGAAGACAACATAGTTATCATGGATTAATTTACTTGCATTATAAGAAAGATACTTGAACAGAGTAAGACATGTGGATGTACGATCCATCAAGGCCTACTGCACAGAGATGAGTAGCAAAGTGGCAACTACAGAAAATATAAACGAAAAGAGTTGAAACTTAAACTAAGCACATACCACAGATAACCTGGAGAAAAGTTGGACAACTACCCTTTTCCTTGTACTGAATACACTACAGTATCCTCTCTTTCCCTTGTTTTGAATACACTACAGTAAGCTTAGAAAATGAATACATCGATGTGAATTATTAAAAGACTGGGCAAACCAAGACAATGAAGTAAATGGTACAAAAATATCTATGTATTCCGTTCTAGATTTATATATTTGACTCTTAGTTGTTGTCCACAGATTCGATTTAGTTTTCTGCGTGTTGTGACTCTACAAATCCCATAAAATAGAAGTCAGCATTTAGCTGCTTCTACTCTTTTTTTACATGTCCTCCTTCTACTGTTACTGGAATGATGAATCATACCAAGTCCTGAAGAGTTTCTCCCTTTGTTTCATCTCTGCTGTCGGACTGGATTGGAGGGAAGTGGCTTTGTAAGGCCACTCAATCTGCGTCAAGATGACGTGTTGCTGTCTTGCCGATGATATGTTTAAATATATCTACCTTCCTTGAGAAAGCATCAAAAGGGTTTATCCAATCTTTCCATACAACTGGACACCATATGTCTCTTTTAATCTCATCGGTTCTGTGATGCGCAAGAATGACAATGCATGGTCAGCGATGATACATGCATTTTTCATGTTTCAAAAATAAATATAGTAGATCCACACCTTTGAACAAAATCACGGAAAATAAATATATAGTTAGATACCTACTGGGTTTTATGTATTCTGTATAGAAAGTTTTCCTTCGATCATACGTTGGGTGTACCTTGAGAGAGCAGGTTAACACTTGAAATCACCAGCAGCTATGCAGATTTTGTGCGAAGCATCCATCCCGATAGAAAATACAGGGGGGTTGGTGGCGGCTCAAGATCCACGTTGTGCAGGGAATCCACACAACTCCTCCATACCTGTGCAGTAGGTCGACGTGTAGCATGGCGCGGCCGGCGGCAAGGCGCACTGGGGCGGCAGGAGGTGAAGGCGGAGGCGTGCGCCACGAGGCAGCTGGCGGCTAATAAGGAGATAAACGCGCGTGATTTAAGATGGAGGGATCGCTAGAGATGCACTGGAGACGGGTCGATAAGGAAGGAGTAGGGCACTCACACGCCGGTGGTGGATTTTTATGATTCTGGAATCGTGGCCCATGAAAAAGTGACTCGAGGAAGTCAAAGCGCATCTGTTACGGAAGTCGAAGACTCAGTAGATAATTAAGGCCTTGTGCTAGCAAAGTAGCCAAGCAGGTGGCCTCACATGCCCTCCTGGTAAGTTACAAAGCGGTGTTCTTTTTCTGGGAGACTGTTCGGTTGTCTACGTGGAATGAAGAAAAATGATTGGACGTTAACTGCTGATATGGCATGTTTGCTGATGTAGATAGGCTGCATGTCAAGAGAAATCATATAGTGGGGATGAGCTATTTAGGTATTATAGATTATAGATGTGGCCGTATGCATCGTTCTGATGCAGAGGCCGGGAAGTCCCCCTTTTCGAAAAAAAACAGATGTTGTTTGGTAGATGTTAATACATTTTTCTATAAATTTAGTCCAACAAAGAATGTTTAACTTAAAGAAAATCGGTTTTGCTATTTAACAGGCGACTGTTTTTCAATTCGATGTCACTCGAATTTGTGTCCGTCTGATCACGCGCTAAGAGTTGTTGTTTCTGTCGCGGATTTCTTTTGTCGGGTGCGGTCAGGTGCGGTTTTCTTTTGCCGGGCTTGGTTTTATTATGGGTCTGCCCATTATCATCTCCCCTGTGTCTGTCGTTTCCTTTTCCTTCTCTCCCTTCTGAATTTTTCCTCATTTCATTTGGTTGGTACTATTTTTTCAAAAGTATCATGTTTTTTGTAGCAATTTCGGAAACTATAGTGTAGAATGAGAAAAATGCAAAACTAGTAGCCCGTCGGCCAGGGGTGGGCCGAAAAGGGGCTTTTCGGCCAGGGCATGGCCGAAGTAGGCTTTTCGGCCGCGCTTGGGCCGAAAACGCGCTGTCGGCTGGGGCCCGACCGAAAATAGTAGCTTCGGCTGCTGGGAGGCCGAACTGGGCCGTTTTCGGCCCACAGGTGACCGAAGCAGAGCTTTTCGGCCAGGCTACGGCCGAAAAGGTGCGGATAAGCCCCGCCGACGCCAGCGCTCTGTTCTTTCCTGTTCTTCTTCGTTTCCCTTTCTCTCTCTCAGTTCTTCTCTACCTCGCCCCCCCGCGCCGATCTCCTCCATTTGCCACTCATTTGCAAATCCAACCCACAGAATCGGTAGATCATCGCAATCTCCACCGGCCTATGGTGTTATTTTTTGCTATGGGATAGTTTTTGATGTGTTTGGGGAGGAGTAGCCATGGTGGGGAGGAGGAGCCATGGTGGAGAGGAGGACGGGTAGTAGGTGGTGGTGACTAGTAGAAGCTGCTGCAGAGGAGGAGGTGGTGAGGAGGAGGAGCAGGTTAGGGGCTGACCGGAGTTGAACCTCCGGTCGTCGGGGGCGGCGTTGTCGTTCTCCGGTGGTGCAAGAAGCGTACACACACTTCGAAGGTATAATCACGGCCTCACAAATATTATGTAAATTGTATAGTTTAGTTAGTGTATATAAGTCATATTGTGAATTTTAGTGTCAATAAATTTTTGGAGGCATTTTAGTGCATAGTTCGTGTAGCGGATAATATTAGTGTTCGTTGTGAATTGCAGTGTTAATATAATTTTGGAGGCATTTTAGCGCATAGTTCGTGTAGCGGATAATATTAGTGTTCGTTGTGAATTTTAGTGTTAATATAATTTTGGAGGCATTTTAGCGCATAGTTCGTGTAGCGGATAATATTAGTGTATATTGTGAATTTTAGTGTTAATATATTTTTGGAGGCATTTTAGCGCATAGTCCGTGTAGCGGATAATATTAGTGTATATTGTGATTAATGAGAAGATGGCAATGTCTGACAGGTGAAAATGTCTGAATCAGTAAATCTGAATGTTTACTACGGCGCTGGTAATGTTCGATATAATGAGTTGGGGGTTGATCTTAGCGAGTTTAAAAATGGCGTCATGACACTAGCTGACCCGGACAGACTGGACATTAGACAGTTGAAGTACTGGTTGACAACTAGTTTTGGTCTGGATCCTGAAGTATGTTCTGTCAGTATTCATGCATTGTGGACCAAATCCTGTAAAAATGTCAAGTGGGAGTTGATGCCGGTAGATGTCCCTGTTAAGACGCTGTCGAGACCGAAGAATCCACCCATATGCACTTGTGCAACCTGTGCCGAAGGAGGAGAATACCGTAGAACTCCACAGGGGGTATGAACCCGGCCAAGGCAGTGAAGTGGCTAACGAGATTGTTTTATCCGGGTCACAACCACAAGATGTGGATGCTAGCCAACCCGAGAAAGAGTCAGACTACGTGCCACACAATGTTTGTGGTCCTGATACTGGGCAGAGCAGCCAGTCGATAATATTAGCTGGTTCAGGTTTTGCTGATGGGGATGAGGAAGGGGATGAAATGCAGAGGGTGATGGAGGAAGAGGACGAGGATGGATTGGTGGAGGAACTGGATTCTGAAAATTCTGAGGATGAAGTTGAGGTACCGATTCCTTCTGCATGGGAGCAGGACATATCCACCGGCCTTACGGTGAACGATGGCCATGAGACTCCATGGCAGTATAATCTGAACCAAGTACAAATAGGGGCTATGTTTGATACAAAGAAAAAATTGAAGTATGCGGTGATAAAGTGGGCTATGTCTACGCAGAGGGTTTTTAAGACACACATATCAAGTCCAACAAACTATACCGTGAAATGTGTTGAAAAAGGTTTTCCAGGGAAGGTGCACGGGCACGTGCCGAAGTACGACATCCACTGGGTTGTCACCATTGTCATCCCACATAATTGTGTGAGGAAGAACCTGCTGGTGAAGCATCCGAACCTGACTTCAAGTCTCATTGCGCAACTCATGTATACTGAGATAGTAGAGAAGAAAGATATGGAAGCAAAACACATCCAGACAGCAGTGAAGGTCAGATGGAAGTATGTCATTCCTTATGGGAAGGCTTGGAGGGCTAAGCAGAAGGCTATGGAGGAAAGGTTTGGGACGTTCTTCGACTCATATGATAATGTTGTCCGTCTCCTGGGCATACTGAAGGAGAGGAATCCCGGCACTTATGTGAACGTACAACACATGAGGTTGCTGAGTATACCAGATTTCAAGGTGTTGAAACGAGTGTTCTTCTCTTTTGGTATGTGCATCGAAGCTTTCCGGCATTGTCCTCCTGTTCTGTTTGTGGATGGTACATTCCTGACCGGTCAGTATAGAGGGCAAATCCTGACTGCTATTGGTGTGGACGGGAACAATCAAATCATCCCACTTGCCATGGCATTTGTGGAGGGTGAGAACTTTCTCAGCTGGGTATGGTTCTTCCGGCAAGTGAAAATTGCCATTGTGAAGGACCGACCAAACGTGTGTGTCATTCATGACAGACATGCTGGTATATTGAAGGCCGTGAAGACACTTCGTAATCCAACAGATGACGAACGAACACCTTGGAGGGACTTGCAGAGCCGGTGGTGCATGCGCCATCTTGGGGCTAATTTTTTCTCACAGTTCAAGAACAAGCGGTTGATGAACTTGTTCAAAAAATTATGCAAGCAGAGCCAGCAGCGCAAATACGAATTTATTTGGTCAAAACTAGATGAGTTTACTAAGAAGCAGGTCCGTGCGAGGAAGAAAATGGAAGAAGATCAAGTTAAATTAGCAGCACTCATCGCGGAGCTAGAGGAGCCAGTAGGTCTTTGTGACTTGCCAGGAATTGACCCTCCTAATACTACGAGAAAGAAGGGAAGGGCAATAAAGAATTTTTCTGAGTGGATAGAGAAAGAGCCTCCAGTGAATTGGTCTTTGCTGCATGACACACATGGAGCTAGGTATGGCCACATGACAACCAATCTTGCAGAGGTGTATAACTTTGTGCTGAGAGGGAACAAAGCATTGCCACTCACAGCTATTGTGGAGGCTGTATTCCATGGCACTTTGAGATATTTCAGAGAAAGGCACGAGTTAGCACAGAAGCATATTGAAGATAATCTGTGCACCGTGCAGAACCTCATCCTTCACAGCCAGGGAGCTCTTCCAGGCATGAGCCACCTCCTTCACAGCCAGGGAGCTCTTCCTGGCATGAGCCACCTCCTTCACAGCCAGGGAGCTCTTCCTGGAATGAGCCACCTCCTTCACAGCCAGGGAGCTCTTCCTGGAATGAGCCACCTCCTTCACAGCCAGGGAGCTCTTACTGGCATCAGCCACCTCCTTCACAGCCAGGGAGCTCTTACTGGCATCAGCAGATGGAACTAGGTAACCCTACTCACTACATTCTTTTGAACAGAGTAGTAATCGTTCATGCATTTGTATCAATTTTACAAGTTTTTTACTTTACCGCAGGCGGCAACCTGTCGCAACCGTTCATGCATTCAGAGCAGTCACCCATCCTTAGTGGTGGTGCTGATTACTTTGAGGGCGACCGCGAGGATGATGACCATGCTACAAACATTTATGGCTTCTCGCAGACAGTGTTTCACACTCCTCCACCACCACCGACGCAGGAGACACAGACCGTGACAGACGAGGTTAACTATGGTCGTGGTTATCGCGAGCCTCGTCCACCGCCTCAGCGCTTATCGCCTTCCGGTCCTCGCCCGAGGAAGACCCAGACTCGTCGCCGTCCCCCGCAGTGATATGCTTATTATCTATGTATGACTCATTATCTATGTTAGTTTCAGACTATTCGCATATGCTTATTATCTATGTATGACTCATTATCTATGTTACTATCACACTTCCTTCTATCTGATCAGGAGACATATATTGTTTTATGTATGCGAGAGACATATTACTATTAATTCACATTCTTATTCCAGTTACATTTCCAAATAGATTACAACCGATAATTAAGATACAAGTACATCTGAATTAAACGGTGCGGCTGAACTTGTGCAATACATCTTACATACTACAAAATGAAATTCAGATAGAACATAATGCCCTACAATAATACAATACAAACTGGAATACATCTTACATACTACATGAAGTCATCATCGTCATCCTCTGTTGATGCAGCCCTCTTGCCCTTCGACGATGCGGTCCTCTTGCCCTCCGTCGATGCAGAACTCTTGCCCTTGCTGGATGCAGAACTCTTGCCCTTCGAGGATGCAGAAGTCTTGCCTTTGGACGATGCAGAACTCTTGCCCTTTGACGATGCAGAACCCGGAAGCGGCGGCATGAAGACATCTTCGTCGTCCTCGCTCTCCTCAGTCCATAAAAATGTATTCTTTGCTGCAGTCCTTCTGAAAGTTTCACTCTTCGGCTCCACTACCTTCTTCCACCTTTCATGCAACCTAAGAAGTTCTTGACGTACCTCCTCATAGGTCCTTTCAGGCCACCCAGACCTACGTAATTGGTGAGCCAACTCATTCATTATGGTGTCACTACCGGTGAGTTCGTCCCATGGAACTATCCTATTGTCCATCCTGAAATCGGTAACTAGACTCAGAAGAGTGCTGCTCATCCCAGGGTGAAAACTACGATCGAATGGATAATGGGACATCTCGACTACACTACACTGGAATGCTTATCCACCTTCGCCTGAAGGGGGTTTTATAGATACAGAGGAGAAAATAAGGCGGGAAAGAGTTGGCGGGAAACGGGTGGCGGGAAGGGGTTGGCGGGAAACGGGTGGCGGGAACATATGGCGGGAAGGGTTGGCGGGAAACGGGTGGCGGGAACATATGGCGGGAAACGGGTGGCGGGAAGGGGTTGGCGGGAAACGGGTGGCGGGAACATATGGCGGGAAGGGTTGGCGGGAACATATGGCGGGAAACGGGTGGCGGGAAGGGGTTGGCGGGAAACGGGTGGCGGGAAGGGGTGGCGGGAACATTTCAGCACGAGCCATGCAACTTCGGCCTACATGAGACCGAAGTAGTACTTTTCGGCCTAGACTAGACCAAAAAGTCTATTTCGGCCTAGCTTTGGCCGAAATGCTCCACTTCGGCCTAATGATGGCCGAAATCACCTACTTCGGCCTAGCTTTGGCCGAAAAGCCCTACTTCGGCCTAGCTTTGGCCGAAAGGCCCTACTTCGGCCAGAGGATGGCCGACGGGCTACTAGTTGTGGTTTTTTTGCATTACGTCATATAGTTTCCGAAAATGCTATAAAATCTATCACAGTTTTGAAAAAAATTCCAATAGGAGGAGGCACTCGAGCAGCAAAGGAGTCGAGGCGATTTCGTCGGGTTCATGGCGTTTCCGAGATCCTTCTCTGCCGAAGCTTGATTCTCCTCTTCGATTCCCTACTTCCCTAGTTAGTTCTTCTTGTCTCTCTCACTTCCCGCGTGCTACCCTGGATCGTCCCCTGCAGTTGCAATTTCAACCATCTGGTAGGGTCAGGTTTTAGGTAGCAGTGCTTTTTTAGGGTTGGTTTTCTTTTGTATATGAGTTTTTTCAGAGTTTGCAGTGCTAGTGTGTGCAGTGGCGGAGCTACATGCAATGCTGGGGCCATTGCCCCCCCCCCCCCCAGCTGTAGCATATTTTCTGAAGGAAAAAAATTAAGAGCCTTAAAATAAAAAGATTGTTCTCATTTGGCCCCCCCAAAGGTGCATATTTTCTGAAGGAAAAAAATTAAGAGCCTTAAAATAAAAAGGTGAATTTATAGAAAAATCACATAGTGGGGATGAGCTATTTAGGTATTATAGATTATAGATGTGGCCGTATGCATCGTTCTGATGCAGAGGCCGGGGAGTCCCCCTTTTCGAAAAAAAAACAGATGTTGTTTGGTAGATGTTAATACATTTTTCTATAAATTTAGTCTAACAAAGAATGTTTAACTTAAAGAAAATAACACACCACATATTATGGAGAGGAAGTCGTACTAGTAATTGCTCACGTGCTCGTGGTTAACCGCACTGTTTATGTGCAACCTGAATGTAAACCAGACCATGTACGCCGCCGACCCGATGTCCAAGTTCAAGGGCGCGCTTGCCATGGGCGTCCCGGGGGAGCTCGCCGGCCTCCATGCCGCGTGGTCGAGCTACGGCCGTCTGCCGTGGAAATCGCTCTTCGTGGCGGCGATCAAGCTCGCGCGCGATGGTTACACCATCGTGCCCTTCGTCGCCAACGCGCTCAAGGCAGTGGAGGCCAACGTGCTGGCCGACCCCGGCCTGCGTGCTGTGTTCGCGCCCGAGGGGCAGGTCTTGGTCGCCGGCGCACTCTGCCGCAACCCGGCGCTCGCGGACACGCTGGAGGCCGTGGCGGAGCATGGCATCTCCCTGCTCTACGGTGGCGCCGTCGGGGAGAGGCTCGTGGAGGACGTGAGGAGAGGTGGAGGGGTGGTGAGTTGGTAACGATGGAGGATCTGAAGGGGTACAGGGTGGAGGTGAGCTCCGCTTTGCGTGCCAATGCCATGGGGTTCACCTTCCTTGGCATGCCGCCGCCGTCCAGCAGCACCGTCGGCATGGCACTGGTACGTCACTTGCAGTCCATGGCTTAGCACTGGTACGTCGCCGAGTGATTATTGTTATGACGATGATTTCATGTGTATGCAGGTGTTGAACATCTTGGGTGGGTACAAGTCGGCGGAGTTTCTGAGAGGATTTCTGGGCGTGCACCGGCTGATCGAGGCGGTTAAGCACATGCTGGCCGTCCGGATGGACTTCGGCGACCCTGGCTTCGTCAACGCCACTGGGATCGTCTCCGATAAGGTCCGGCAAAGGATCGCCGACAACACCACTTTCCCTCCGGCCTACTACCTCCCAAAGTAAGTCCTCCGTTCGAATATGTCCCTGTCGATCGGTCATCTTCAATACGCATGCTTCCTTTCAAATGACAAACTCTATGTATGTGTGTCAGGTGGAGCCAGCTGCGTGACAATGGCACGAGCCACCTGTGCGTGGTGGACGGCGACCGGAATGCGGTGGCGACGACGACGACGGTGAACTATTACTTCGGTGCACAGGTCCTCTCACCGTCCACCGGCATCGTGCTCAAGAACGAGATGGACGACTTTTCGGTGCCGTCATCGTATCCGACCCCCGACCACCTCCCACCGGCGCCGGCCAACTTCATGACGGGGGAAAGCGACCGCTCTCATCGATGACACCGACGATTATCCTCAAGGATGGGCAGCTGGCTGGCGTGGTGGGCGCAAGCGGCGGCACCAACATCATCTCGGCGGTGACACAGGTGTTCCTGAACCACTTCGTTCTAGGGATGAGCCCTCTCGCTGCCGTGCAGAGCCCAAGGGTGTACCACAGTCTCGTGCCGAGTGTTGTGCGGTACGAGGACGAGACAGTGGTCGATGGGGAGGTCATCGAGCTCAAAACAGAGGCGAGGGAGTTTTTGCGGCAGAAGGGTCATGTGCTCAAGGGCACTGTGTGGTCAGCCCGTGTGCCAGATGATAGTGCAGGACTCGAAGGATGACATTTTACATTAAAATGATGACATTTTTAATAGTGAGAGGATGTCATTTTTAAATACACTGGCATGGCAATTATATTTTTACTAGATGATACCCCGCGCGTTGCTGCGGGAACACATGCTAAAATCATGAGATAAATGCCTGAAACATTAGTTGGAAAACTGTAGATTAGAAGTTCATATGAATAAGAACAATACAACTTTTGTCCAAGCACACATGATTAATATAAAGATAGATAAGCTTTTGCATCATTTATAAACGATGTTGTTTTCCATAGAAATATGGACAATTAATGAAAAATTGTATTAAATGGGAATAACCCAATATCACAGATAACATAACGAAGGTGATATAAACAGCATAATTTTAAAATGTTACACCTTATCTCAAGTACATAAACGTACTATATGGCAGACAAATGAGAGTCAACAATAGGCAGAGGCATTCCATATAAGGTGGTTGAAGTCTTGGAGATATATAGTAATTTTCCCTTCAGATGGTATTGCGTACATTATGCTTTTTTGCGGAGGTGTTTATCTCATCTCCTCTTAAGATGTTTCTTTTCTTTTTTGAAACAATCAGGGTCACGATCATATTCTTAAGATATTTCAACGGAGTTGAGCTGGTCAATTCCTTGGTAGTCTATTATTTCATGTATGCCTTTGTATCATTAGTAGCACTCTTCCTGCAAAAGAGTTGAAGGCCAAAATCTTGCTGCTAGGGATCAGAGATAGTGTCTTCTAAGAATACCCAAAAACACGCTACTGGCATAGTTACCTTGTACCAAACATATGTTCAGATCTGAAATGCACAAACTAATTCTCAATATAAAAGTGTCCCGGGCAAGAAGCAAAGAAATTCAGCCAAAAATTACATGAAATTTCTTGATTGAGCCTCGAATAAATGGAAAGTCAGCCACAAATCCCAAAGGCATAATTGAAATCCAGAAAGAGCAAAGTTTTTCTGATGGAGTTGCTTGGAAACAGCTCAGCAGCATTAATGAAAGCAGCTAGCAGAATCAAACTATTGGTAATCTGAATGCAGTACATTTTTCATCTCTCAATCAATATTCAAGCCAAAAACAAAAACTTTTTGCTTCCGCTGTTGGCTCCTTTTTTATCATAAAATGGAAAGGAAACGATCAACAGTTGACCATGGGGAACGTATCTCAGCAAAAGGAAACAATACGGACCTTTAGCCCCATGAATCAAATTGGAGCCAACAAATGATGCAAGTAGAATTGCAGTAGCGGAACCCTGAACATACATTGGAAAACGTCATTTACAAAATCCATGGCGTTGCTATAAAGGAATATATTTGATACACCGGAGGGAATATGACAGTCCACGCCCAATAAGTAGATGCATTGGCAATG
The DNA here is from genome assembly GCF_018294505.1 of Triticum aestivum. NCBI lineage: Eukaryota > Viridiplantae > Streptophyta > Magnoliopsida > Poales > Poaceae > Triticum > Triticum aestivum. Next base: position 70,728,225 of record NC_057801.1, read on the forward strand.
CTCCTGCCATTTCCATCAGAAAAAAACAGGATTAATGCATATTCTACCCTAAACTATAATTAGATTCTGACGAAAAATGGAGCCATGCATCATTGTTCTCTTTCTCACATCATTTGCAAAGGTTGGACACTTGGACAACAACTGGAAAATAAAAGCAAAAGGCCGAGTTTAGTAGTAAGGCCAACTGTCGAAAACTCGTTGGCGTGGACGAGCTCGCTTGCTCACGGTATCTTTAGTCGTTGGCTCGCGTTGCGATTTGCAGCGCACGAGTTATTTCAGGGCGTAGACGATGGCTTCTTAAATGCATGACGCGGATGGAAAGCGACGTCGTTCGTATGGTGCGGGTGAGGGACGTCCAAGAGCTAGCGACGGCGGTTTTTGTTCCGTCGCAACGTGTACCGGCCGGAGGTGGAGATGGGGCTGAAGACTTAACGACGACTGGGGGATTGAAATCCGTTTGGGTCGACCCACCAACTCCATTTAACTCCCGATCTATCCATGACGTCGGCTTCTCGATCCCCAAATCGCAGGAAGAAACAGGGATCAGTCCCCAAGTCTTGGTCGATTTGCTGGTGGATTGTCACCATAGTGCTGGTGCCGGATTCCACGCCATGGTTGATCACGTATTCGGTGTAGCTACCTATCTCGGAGCAGTTGACGCCAGCGGTGGATTTCGCTTTTCTGGATCGTAGTTCCCGACTTCTTCCACTGCTGAAAATCAAGATTGGACTTCAGTTTTTTTTTTTTTGAGAACGATTGGACTTCAGCTTTGATCCGTGCTTCTTGCGTTGCACATCGGCATGGGGGAGAACGGAAGACAAAAAACGAGTGGCACGTACCTCGAGCAGCGAACGCTCGTGCACCCAAACGGCACCCCCTGGAGCACTGCCGCTACCCGCATCAACTTCATAGCTCACATCTTGAACATGGTGGCCTTGACCGTCGCTGACACCAAGGGCACTTGAGCTCGAACAGAGCTCCCGCGGTCCCGCCGGAAGCAGAAGACATCTTTGACACACAGACAGCTCGTCTGAATCGCGGGGGGTAGGCCGTAGATGAATGTGGGCTCTGCGAAGGAGAAGCAGTCCCCTCGTTAAGTAGACCTCTGGTTTCGGAGCCCTCTCAAAGAGTTCGAAATTCAAACTAAACGGATTCCCTTGCCCATGGCATACAGCAGGGGCTGTGTTGACACCTGTTACGTGACAGACACATTGAATCACTGCTACTTGTGCTCAGTAGTGTAGGGAAACTGATGCCAAACAAACCAAATATATTTTCGCTCACAGAAGGTAGTAGTTCAGACAGACTGTATTTTAAATTTTAAAAACGCAGTGAAATTCAAGGTGGACAGTAGGTAACTTCGTACATAATTCCTTAGAATACAGCAGGGGCTGTGTTCCGGACATATACTAAAGAAGCGAGTGCGTTTACTTGTACCGCATCCGTCAGCTTGTGCATTTGTTGCCCATTTGTACTTCTTACTTTTTGCGTCGCGACCATCAGATGGAGGCTTATTCCCTGCTTGTGGTTGGTCGACCAGTCTTTCCTTTCCATTCTGGAGCTTTTAGACCTACGAAATTACCAATTGCACTACCTTCAACATCGCTTCCACACCTGTTGTCGGTTGCGCACGCTGGGAACACTTCTTTGTCTTTCCCCTTGTTTGCCTGAATTCTGTCTTCCAACCCCATTCCATCCCGCACAGCAGCTATACGTGTCAAATTATCCACTGTTGTCTTCAAAATATTGTTGTCTTCAAAATATTCAGTGTTTGCATCTCCCAGTCTCACAACCTCGAGAGCATGTGTGTACAGATTTGAGTACATGAATGTTATTGAGTTCACAGAAATGCTATCCTTCTGAAGATGTGACAAGTGGGTTGACATTACACCCCTTGCAACTTTTGTCCAACGTTTCAAAATATGCTTTGCTGGTATCTGGTCTATACCGAGGAAATCGAGGACCCGCAATCACATAGCTGCTACACTTAATTATGATGTTCAACAAAAAGAAACCTGGGTTAGAAGGGATGGTTTTTTCGTTACCTTAACTAAATGGCAGCACAAGAAGCCTGTGTGCTCAGAATTAGCACTCACATATCAGGTCCCTCCCCTCCTCAACAAATTCCACTTTATACAAAACCCTGCACCACTTCTCGTGTTTCTCTGGATGATATCACCGCATAAAATAGGTTTTTTCCTTTACTGATCTCCTCTACTTTGTACTGGATTGATTCATATATAACTTCACACCATACTTTTCCATCAATGAGTTTTCGTGCGCTGGCTTATGCATGCCTATGTACTAGCCATTGTCGTTTAACCGGAGTAACCAAATCATCGCGGGGCACCAGCACCGGCAAGATCGTGTGTTCCTTTTGGGATCCCCTGCAAATGGTTGCAGCAAAGACCAATGTGTTAGCTTATTTAGTTGGTGCCACAAGCATAGGACTGATGCATCAGCTAGTGTGTTTTGTTGGTATTGAATTGAAAACAATGCTTACCGAGCAGCCAATATCCTGCATACATTTTGTCCTGTCGATGTCGAGTCTGCTGTTGATGTACCTAATTCCGAACCCAATTTCCCAGGAATACAAATTGTTAATAGGCATATGCTTCTCCCAGTGAATCAAAATTACTTCCAACTGCAGGAACTATGACTGTATCAGTCTTTTTGTCTGCATAACATTCCAATGTTTTCGCCATGGCACTAAATCTGCTAGCACAGGGTGGATGTTCGGTAGGTGCATGTCCAATGCGTACCCTGTGAAAATTGAGAAACGTTTTCACTAGTACATAATCGAAAAATGAAAAAAGAAACTCATGTAACTACGATCACACAGCCTGTCTCCCCCACATAACAACAGAGATCGATATGATTCAGCACAAAAAATTTCAGATAACGTACCTCTTGGTCCAATCGGGCGCCTGACGATCATCTTTGTCAGTTGACTGCTCTGAGTTGGGTGCGGACAAGGCCACACCCTCGTGAGTGCTCTTTAAATCTAGCTGTACTGTCAGCGATGCATCACCGCATCACCAACGCTCGAATCAGCGGCCATGCAGACCAGAGTTTGATTGGTTTCGCCGGCCAGTATGCATTGCAATCGCCAGCGGCAAGATCGGGTAGGGGAAACCTGTGGAGAAGAAAGGAGCGCAGTACCAAGCTGCCGGCGTAGTTAGAGTGGCAGCCACTACAAAGGAAAAAGGCCGTGCGGACCATACCTGTCAACCGGATATGATAGGAACTCAAATCCCTCATCTCCCGCCTCCATCGTCGCCATGGCTCCGAGCTTATTGACTTCTGCGTCACCCGAAGGGATAGATGTGTTTTTTCCTAAGCGCCCAGTGAGGGGTGGGGGGAGGGGTTGTGAGCTGGTACTCCCACACTTGGATATCCCCACACTTGCATAGATGATTATCGTTTACCAGTACGCCATTTGTGTAACGGACCACAGCCGTGGCAATCCTTATCTACCATTTCCCCAGCGTCATGTACCAACAGAACACATGCATGGTGTACCGTCATCCTGCTGTCTGTATAGACGGCGCCTTGACTGTATGATACTGTTTGATGGGCGCCGTGTCCTTTGTTTATCTATACGCTTGCATTCAATACACGCACACATGCGCCTCTGTACCATTCGTTCGCGTTCCGGGAGCAGGCGAGCCCGTCCTCTCTATGGCCGTTCTCGGCCAACTGTGGCGTACCTAGTCTTTGAAGGGCAACTATTTATTCTTGAATTGGTTCTGCTGAGATTGGATATTCACTTGTATGAATAAAACTAAAACAACATAACGATGGAAGAGACCAACTTAGCACGTACGTCATGCTCATTTCCCATCATATTCTGACATGTAAATCATGGCGTGGAACCCAAATCTAAACTAAAAGGTAAGGTGGGAGGGACTTACCAGTCATCCGGACGACTTCAAAGGATAATGCGGCTGGCGGTGGAGAAGCTCCTAATGGTATCCATCAAGGTAAGCTATCTGCAACTAAAACTCCGAATCATGTCAATAGGCACAGCTGCATGGAGGCAAGGGCGGACGACCTAGATCTGGTGAGAGATGATATTTGGGGCGTGGAAAATGGTTGTGCGGAAGAGTGTGAACGGAAAGGAATGTTAATTGCCTTTTTGTGGTGAATGGTACTCCCTCCGTCCGGAAATACTTGTCGCAGGGATGGATGTATCTAGATGTATTTAAGTTCTAGATACATATATTTTTATCCATTTCTCTAACAAGTATTTTTGAACGGAGGGAGTAATTGATTGCAACACCGGAAGTAGTACTATTGCGTGTGCGTTTTAGTAGGCAGCTGCAGTTAACTAAAAAAATAAGAGATCTATTTAGTGGCTAAACAGAAAAATAAAAAAGATGATGTGGCAGGCTGCATGTGCTTGTGTGGCATTGTGGGGTATGTGTGATGAGGTAGATAGGCTGCATGTCAAGAGAAATAAAAAAGTGAGAATAAACTATTTAGGTATTATTGATAAGAACATGTCATGTTTATTTATAATAGGAATGCACTTTTATTAGTGAGGATGTCATTTTCATTATTTAAGAGGATGACCTTTTCAATATTGAGAGGTGACATTTTCTTCATGCCACTTTTTTTTTGCACACAAGGTTTTCGGGTGATGACTAGGAATATGGCAAGTTTTTGTGGCATTCCCCCGCAAAAAAATGTTTTTGTGGCATTTGTTCATTTTGTGACTTTTCTTCATGGCATTTTCTCAAAAAAAAAAAAACTCTTTAATGGGCCTTTGGCCAATTGGGGGGGGGGGGGGGGGGTCGCCATGGCCCTCCCCGCTGGCCGCTGGCGAACAAGGGAAATGTTGGCTGAAGGACTTCCCCCCGACGAACAAATACATTTCATGAGTGGCTCCTCCTGGTGCCAAGGGGTCCTTATTAATAAAAATTCTCGAGGGTGATGTGTTGTGTGCTCTCAACCTGTTTTGTGTTTGTGCAGATTCTATGGCTACAAGCTCCAACCACATTAGTTTGTAGTTTAGCTATTTTATGCCAGTCTACTTTATGGCACTTCATTTATGTTTTGCGATTTGTGCTTTTTTCTGGCTGTTTTGTGACCTCTTTTTTTTTGACTGACCGCATAATTGGTTCAGTCGATTTGCGAGTAGGCTGAAGCCCATAACTATACTGCCAACCCCTCCTCTCTCTCTCTCTCTCTCTCTCTCTCTCTCTCTCTGGTTTTTCTTTATGTTTTTCTATTTTTATGTGTTTCTCCTTTTGTATTACTCATTTTTATTAGTTGGTTTTCATTTTCTCTCTTGTAGTTATTTTTAGGAGGTTGCGAGAGTGTAAATGTATACACACAAATACTATGCAATATGTGCAAAAATTAAAATATTATATGATAGTTTCTTGAATACTACAAAATGTTATGTGCAAGTTTTATGTTTTAACTTTTTATCATTGCCTTTCTTCTTAAAAGAGTAATACCAATTGGCACCAATTCATTGGTCCTTATAAAACTTCATTATTATTTTGATTTAGTTGTTATTTCATTTTCATTCTACTTTAATGGCAATACAAATACAACTAATTCATTGCTTCTTAGAAACCTCCTTTTTCTAAATTTTTTTACTATTATATGTTTATTTACCTATTATTAAAAGGCACAATTCAGTACAAATTGTGTATGGATTTTTTCAATATTTATTTTATTATTATTTACATTTTTCAAATGTAATAGCAATGTCCCTGATTCATTTTTTCTTAGAAACTTCATCAGTTTGATTTAGCTTCCTTTTTTATTTCATTTTCTTTCTTAACGGGTAATGCGAAAGTCAATAATTCATTCTTTCTTAGAAAACTTCATTTTTTTAATATAATTTTTATTCCATTTTCTCTCTTTTTTAATGGTAATACCAATCCAACTAATTCAGTCCATCTTAGTAACCTTCTTTTTGGTGAAAATTCCACTATTACAAGATTTTTCTTGCATATTATTCAAAACCCAGTTTATGTTAAGATTTTTCTTAACAGGTAATACTATTGCAAGTAATTCACACTTTTATTATAAAAATTTATTATTTTGATTCACACATCAAAATTTTAATAAATATATTTTTCTACATCATACAATTATGGAAAAAATACACTTGTCTCGTGGTAAACTTTGGTTTTTGTATCTTCTAAATTGTGGCAACATGTCTTTGTACTAGTCACATGGAAAGTTTAGAACATTATGTTTTCCATAAAATGGCAACTTATATCACATGTAAATCTTACTAATTCTATTTTATAAATCGTGGCTATTATTAAAAAAGGTACTTGACTGAGTTATATCTACTGGGTAGGTCCAAGTACGTATATGGCCTAGCCAAACACCCAGGCCCATACAAAATATGGTAAAAAAGATAATGGGCCAAAGGGGTAGCATCTCAAGTCCGTTGTAGTTACAACCCAAGACATCAAAGACGAGAGCAACTAGTTAACGAGCGCTCCCTCGGGAGCCTTGCAATGATCAGTGCTATTTGGCGCGCTCTCAACCATTCGCCATGTGTCATGCTCCGGGCGCTTCCTCTGGATTTTTTTTTCTGCACGCGTTTTCAGCTTTTTAAACGGGGTTTTTTTCAGGTTTTTTTTGACGTTTTGGTTTTTCACCGGTCTTCCTTAGCTTTTCGATCAAAAATAATTGTTTTAAAAAAAATTGCACGAAAAAACGCGTTTTTTTTCTTTCACGAGAGTCACAGTTTTGCTTCCGCGAGAGGCACGGTTTGCTTTCGTGAGAGTCTCAGCCGTGCCTTTCGAAAACGAAAAAAAACATGTTTTCTGTTTTTTTTCCTTTCGCGAGAGGCACGGGTATGCTTTCGCGAGAGTTATGGCCGTGCCTCTCGGAAACAAAAAAAAAGTATTTTCTGTTTTTTTTTCTTTCGTGAGATTCACAGTTTTGCTTCCGCGAGAGGCACGGATGTGCTTTAGCGAGAGTTACGACCGTGCCTCTCGGAAACAGAAAAAACGTGTTTTCTGTTTTTTTTTCTTTCGCGAGAGTCACGATTTTGCTTTCACGAGAGGCACAGTTGTACTTTCGCAAGAGTCACGGCCGCGCCTCTCGAAAACGAAAAAAAAACGCTTTTTCTGCTTTTTCCTTTCACGAGAGTCACGGTTTTGCTTCCGCGAGAGGCACGGTTGTGCTTTCGAGAGACTCACAGCTGTGCCTCCTCGAAAATGAAAAAGATGTGTTTTCTCTTTTTTTCCTTCCGTGAGAGTCACGGTTTTGCTTCTGTGAGAGGCATGGTTGTGGTTTCGTGAGTGGCACAGGCGTGCCTCTTTCGGAAAGGGAAAAACCCGTGCTCCGGTTAAGTTTTATTGTCTGGTTTTTTCGTCATGTTTTTTCATGAAAAAAAGTTTGTCAAAACCTATCAACATGGGATCTAGTTTTGAAGATCTCGACGCGAGGAATCCAACGGTGAAAGCGGTTCGAGATTTGGACGCACGGTTTGAGAGATAAAATGTTTTGAATAAACGGATCTACGGAAAAAGGGAAAACTCACAGGTTGCGACAAGTGTCGCTCTGCATGTGCGCCACTTGTTGCAACATGGGAAGTTGGAGTGATCTTTGCAACGAGTACTCCTCAACTAGTGATATCGATCAAAGACCATGGGAATCTTCGCTGAGTTGCCAAGCATGGCGTCTATATATCGCATTAAGAGAGATGAGAGGGAACTCGCGTCTACAGTGTCGGGCCGGCCCGTTACGCGCACACCATCTTAAAAAAGACAGAAGAAATGGGTGATGAAGCTATGTACCTAGGGTAGGGTCATGGACCTGTCTAAGCTACCCTACCCAAGGACATCTCTAGAAGAAACTGCCTGTCAGTCGACCTAGAGGTGATCCACTCGACAGACTCGAAGACACTTGACCATGAAGATAACCACTCGACCATGAAGCTAACCACTCGACGGACAGGAGATCTAAAGTCACTCTGCACGTAACGGTCTGTCATTAAGTAGCCTTTATGGTCTTCATAGCATTTTATGTGGGCGTTATCAGTAACCCCCTGACTTAATGTACTTTAAACCCTGCATAACTGAGGGCCAGAGGGGTCTGGCGAACTCTATATAAGCCACCCCTCTCCTCAGTGTAAAGGGTTCGCACCCCTGTAACTCACACGCATATAATCCAGTCGACCGCCTCCGGGCACCGAGACGTAGGGCTGTTACTTCCTCCGAGAAGGGCCTGAACTCGTAAAACTCTTGCGTGTACAACTACTCCATAGCTAGGATCTTGCCTCTCCTTTAGTACCCTCCTACACTACTGTCAGACTTAGAACCACGACAATGGGCGAACCCGGGAATTGATCCTTAGTCTCAAGGGTGTTGTGCAGCATTCCTAGCCTCTCAACTCTCGAGTTCATGTTAAAGTAGCTGGGTGCGCCCTACTTGAGGCATAAAGGGCTGGTTTTCACTGGTTTTTTCTGTTTTTCTTTTTTCTTTTTTCTTTTCTTTCTCTATTTTCTTTGTTTTTTATTTCTTCTCAATTTTTTCATTTGTTTCTTTGGTTTTAAATGCTTTTTGTTTTTCTTTTGTTTGCTTCTTTCTTCTCCAGTTTTTGTTTTTTGTTTCAATTTTTATTCCTTCTACACTTGTTTCGTTGGTTTTATTTTTCAGTTTTTTTAATTTTTCTTTTGTGATCTTCATTATTTTTAGTTTCCATTGGTTCTTTTGTTTTTATTCTAGATATTTTGTGTATGTCAACAACATTTTTCTAATAGACGTTTAACATATTTTTCATATGAGTTTAATATTTTTTAATACATGATCATCATTTTTTTATACACATTTTAACATTTTTCAAATGATTGATCACATTTTTGAAATACAAAGATTAACTTCTTTTCTTAGCACATTTAACAATTTTGAAATGCTTGACTTATATTTTCCAAATGTAATAATAAATATACATAGTCAAAAAAAATTCTATACATACTTAACATTTTCTAAATGCTTGATTAAATTTTTTATATACATTATCAAAATGCTTCATCATTTTTTAATACATGTCATATTTTCTGTATACAAATTGAACATTTTTCAAATGCTTGACCAACATTTTTAAAATACTTTTCAACTTTTTCTCAAATGCTGGGTTAATATTTATATATACATGATTAAAATATCACCTTTTTTAATACACGCTCAATTTTTTCTATACATATCTAACATTTTTCAAATCCTTGATCAACATTTTTTCAAATGCTTGATTAACATTTTTATATACTTGATTAAAAAATTCATCATTTTTAATGCATTGTCAACATTGTTTTTTGTGCACATTAAAAAAATTCAAATATTTGATCAACATTTTTCAAAAAAATTAAATTCTTGTTTAATATTTTTTTGTACATGATAAAAAATGTATGCACATTTTTTTATGCATCGTATATGTGATAATTATTTTCTTTTATACTCATTTATCATTTTTCAAATGCTTAATTAACATTTTTTCAAATGTATTAATAGGATGTTTTTTGTTATATATACATACACACACAAATATATATATATATATATATATATATGTATATATATATATATATATATATATATATATATATATAAAGTATAAATAAAAGTTAAAAATAAAGCAAAAAACGAAACAGAAAACGTAAAATGAAAATCAGAAAAAAAAGGTTGTGCCCTCTCGCGCTGCTGGGCCGGTCCATCTGGGTGTCCCACTGAGCGAGGGTTCCTCCCCTCTTGCTGAAAGCGAGACATAGGGGCGCCTGTTACCAAGTGCCTACAGTTGAACTCCACAACCAGTGAGCGTAAACTTCAGCAACTTGGTTCACTCCTAGAAAATCTGAAACCTAGTTGTTTATTTATAATAAGTCACGAAGATAGAAATAAAGCATAACTTTCATAAATGTCTCTACGGCATATTTCCTTCAGATTTGATGCGACCAAGCCTCTACGGATTCGATGCGGCCGAGAATCCCACTAGTGGTCGGCGTGAGGCCGCGCCAACCACTCGCCGGCGCGTGCTCCACCCTCGACTTCCTGCTCAATCGGCGGAGCAGAGCCCTATCCCTCGATCTCCCGTCGCACCTCCGAGGAAGCCGCCGTGCTGCTGCCTGCGTCCTCAGGAGAGGTTACGCGCGTGTCCGTACTCCTCTGATTTGTCTCTCCGTGGGCTGCAGCTTGGGTCAATTGGGAATGACATTCTTCACTGAGCATCCCAATTTTAACTGGCAATTTGGCTTTTCTTAACACGTGCATGTCAATTTAGCAGAAGCAAGTGTCTTGTGCAGTGCATTTTGGTTAATTTAACTTATGAGCTCCAATTGGTGGAGGCCAAGGCCTGTTCATGTTCCTTCTCTGTATTTATTTATACAATACGCAGTTTGACATTGTCATAGAACAACCAAATTGACTGTTAAATTTAGTTTCAACAGATAAATCGGAAACGACAGTAGATGCAGTTCGGTTCAAGTAGGGAGCAGTGATGCCCTATTCTGGGGCAGCCATTGGAGACGTCAATTTGTCGTGCCCAAAAAAAATCCACTTTTTGGTGTCTTAAATTTTATCACAACCTCCTTTTGATGCTCTACAATAGCGCAGCGATTGGAGATGATGTAAAGAAAGTTATAAAATGTAGCCCGTGGAATAAAAGGAGAATATTTAATGCAAAATAAATACTTAAGGATTTGAGCATCCATACAAGATTTTTGTACACTACCATATTAATGCAAAATAAATACGATAGGGCTCGAGCATCCCCCGGAGATTTTAACAAACCACCATACTAATGCAAAATAAACACAATATGGACTCGACAATACATCTGTGATTATACTTTCACACCCATTTTTCATTTCCATATAATCTCAAATTTGTGATTTTTTGACAATACAAGATGCATATGGGTGCAAGTTCAATGACTGGAACAAACTTGTATCCCCAAAAATCGAAAGGAATTTGGTACTCGCATATGTTTAAATTTGTTGTGTAATCGCAACACAACCCTCTAAAAGTTTACACAAATCTTAAAGTTACTTAAGAAGGTTGTCGCAATATTAGCACGTAGATCAATTGTATTGAATAGATTGATTTGAATACAAAAGGCTATATTACCCTTTTTGATCGAAAAGGGAAACTTCTAATCTCCATCTTTAATCTACATCGAAATCCATAAAGTTTTATGCGGCATACCAAAGCAAAGTTCAATTGCAATTATTTTTGGTAAAAAATACCCTAATGTTTCAGGAAAGCCATATATATATATATGAATATTCTTTATTAAAGTTTGCATACCATCCTTATATAATCACAATTGTACTGACATGTAATTACTGATAAAGGCTTCTTGCCCCGCATTATAAGTAAAGCCATGAAAGGATATAAACACACCGAAATGGAGGCCCACACAAAGGAAATAAGTTCAGCAACAAGGGAGGGAAAATGTACCCGTTGGGGCAACATCAAGACAAGCCCGCAAAAGAACATTGCAAGGTCTCAAGGCGGGTAGATGATCATAAGTAATCTAGACGCAACCTCCTTATGCTTTCTTGTCAGCTTGTCGATGGCCGTCTTATCCCGCCTCTTAGGGAGAGGCTTCCAAAGTTGCAAAAATTCGCACAATTTGTTAATCGCATCGGTGGCCCTAAATGGGTATATATGTTCTATGCCAAGTTTATTTCTATCACACCACATGGTCCAAGCCAAGGTTCCAGAATTCACCCACAACCTTCTGCGGACCTGCCGCTGGCAATTTTCCATGAGTTGATGCGAATTAGGGAAGTTGGTTGGGTGCTAACTATTGCCCTAAACCTCTCTGAAGCAACTCCACATGAACTGGGCCAACACACATTAGAAGAAAACATGGTTCAGGTCCTCGTCTACCCCACACAGCGGGCACGGTCATTCCCATGGCCGTTCTGCCTGAGCACTTGGTCACCAAGGGCAATCTACCCCTAGTAAGCTGCCACAAGAATATTTCGGTCCAAGGCGACAGACGCACTTTCCAAACTTCAGTCAACTCATCAGGCCCAAATCCCGCCGCAAGGCAATTGTATAATGACTTAGTTGAGAATTTGCCCGAGGGCCCCAATTTCCATGACATGATGATAACCCACAAGTTAGGGGATCGCAACAATTTTCGAGGGTAGATTATTCAACTCAAATTTATTGATTCAACACAAATGGAGCCAAAGAATATTTGTAAGTATTAGCAGTTGAGTTGTCAATTCAACCACACCTAGAGGTTAAATATCTACAGCAAAGTGATCAGTAGCACAATAGTATGGTAATTTGATAGTAGTAGCAGTGATAGTAATAGTAATGATAACATTAGTAGCAGTAATTTTGTAGCAGTTGTAACAGTAGTAACTTAGCAAGAACAATATGTCAAAAACTCGTAGGCATTGGATCGGTGATTTCGTTGGATGATATTCATCATATAACAGTCATAACCTAGGGCAGCACAGAACTTGCTCCAGCTCATCGATATAATGTAGGCATGTATTTCGTAAATATTTATACATGCTTATGGAAAAGAACTTGTATGACATCTTTTGTCCTACCCTCCCGTGGCAGCGGAGTCCATAAGAAAACTAAGGGATATTAATGCCTTCTTTTAATAGAGAACCAGAACAAAGCATTAACACATAGTGAATACATGAACTCCTCAAATTACGGTAATCACCGGAAAGAATCCAAATTGTTATCACCTTGGGGTATGCATATCATAACACGTAATAGGTGCATATAACTTGCATGGTCGGATCTAGTACACAAATATATTGGTGAAAACATAATCGGTTCATATCTGAAATCATGGCACTCGGGCCCTAGTGACAAGCATTAAACACAAAGTCATAGCAACATCATTCTCAAAACATAGTGGATAATAGGGATCAAGCCATAAAAATCTAACTCTATCACATGATGAATCTCATCCAACCCATCACCGTCTAGCAAGCCTATGAAGAGATTACTCACTCCCAGCGTGAGCATCATGAAATTGGTGATGGAGGATGGTTGGTGATGACGATGGAGGTGAATCCCCTTCTCCGAAGCCCAGAATGGACTCTAGATCTGGCCCCCCGATGAAGAACAGGAGGTGGCGGCGGCTTCGTATCGTGAAACGCGATGAAACTTCTTCTCCAATTTTTTTCTTGGGAAATAGGAATTTATAGTATCCAGAATAGGGTCAGCGGAGCCTCGTGGGCCCCACTACCTACTAGGATGTGCCAGATGGGGGGGAGGGGGGCTGGTGCCTAGTGGACAGCTGGGCCCCCTCCAGTGGGTCTTGATTCCAGCAGTTTTCATTTATTCCAAAATAATTCTCCAAAATGTTTCGTCCAATTCCGAGAACATTTATTTCTGCAAAAAAATAACACTATGGTAGTTTTGCTGAAAACAACGTCAGTCAGAGTTAGTTTCATTCAAATCATGCAAATTAGAGTCCAACACCAGAGCAAAAGCGTTAGGAAAAGTAGATACGACGGAGACACACTAGTAGAAAAACTACTTTACGTAAGACACATTAGTCCCGGTTTGTAAATGAACCGACACTAATGGTACCATTAGTCCCGGTTCAAACGACTATGCATTAGTCCCGATTCATTTGTGACCTATAGTACCGGTTGTTGGCTCCAACCGGTACTAAAGGGGTCATGGCCTTTCGTACGGGTTGGTGGCTCCAACCGGTACTAAAGACCCCCCCCTTTAGTACCCGTTGGAGCCACCAACCGGTACTAAAGGTGGTGCGCCGAGAACTGAACAAGGACTGGTCGGTTAGCAAGCTAAACTATTCAACCAAAAATGGGTGTCCATTCCTCTCTCGACCATCACTGAATTCCAGACAGAAAACCGATTTGATAAGTTGAATGGCATGCCAAAATATTAGCCTCTGGACGTGGAGCAATGAGCGAAGGACCGCCCCTTAAGATATTTGTCCCTAATTAGATCCTTTTGCTCATCAGGCACAGGTTCATGCGACGTGTAGACATGATGACCAGACCCCTTGGTCCTTCTCATGCAAATGTCCTGCCATTTGACCATATGATATTTCTGCTTATCCGCCTCACCTTGCCAGAAGAATTTGGATTGATATTTGTACATGCCCACATGGGCTCATTCAGGAAAAAGGTATAACCTCATCGCAAACGTAGGAAGGCTAGCCAAGGAAGATATACTGAGAATCGATTTCCCGACTTTAGAAGCCAATCTTCCTTGCCACAGATCTACCCCGTTTCTCACCCTCTCCATCACTGGTCGCAGATCTCTCAAACGAACCATCGAGACACTAACCGATAGACCAAGGTACCTAATAGTGAATGACCCCGGGAAGCAATTTAGGAGGTTGGCTATGGAGGATCGCTCCTGTTAGGGAACGTTGCATGGAAAACAAAAAAAAAATTATACGCACACGCAATATCTATCCATGGAGATGCATAGCTAGGAGAGGGGGAGAGCATTTTCACACCCTTGAAGATCGCTAAGCGGAAGCGTTTATCCGTCCCGATCAAGTACCGAACATACGAAACCTCCGCGTTCATCACACGTTTAGCTCAATGACATCTGACACATCTCCAATGTATCTATAATTTTTGATTGTTCCATGCTGTTATATTATTATTCTTGGATGTTTTACAATCATTTTATTGCAACATTAAATCATTTTTCGGGACTAACCTATTGACATAGTGCCCAGTGCTAGTTGCTATTTTTTGCTTGTTTTTTACTTCACAGAAAATCAATACCAAACGGACTCCAAACGCAGCGAAACTTTTTGGCGATTTTTTCTGGACCAAAAGACAACTGTTGGGCCAATGAAGTACCAGAGGTGGCTCCGTGGGGAGCACAACGCACCAGGGCGTGCCTTGGGGCCCAAGCGCGCCCAGGTGGGTTGTGCCCACCTCGGCCGCCTCCCACACCGCCTCTATGCTCTATAAATGCCTCGAAAATCCAAAAACCCTAAGGGAGTTGACGAAACACAATTCCAGCCGTCGCAATTTCCAGAAACCACAGATCCAATCTCGACACCATCACACACTACTAGGGAAAAGCCTATACACAGAAAGTTACTAGTAGCGAGGGTTAAAAACCCTCGCTACTGCTACTTACCAGTAGCGCGGGTTTTTAACCCTCGCTATTACTAAGCGGTCTCTACCGTGCCCCCCGGGACATGCCATAGTAGTAGCGCGGGTTTTTAAAACCTCACTACTACTAAGTTTGATAGCAGTAGCGTTGGTTTTTAGCCCTCGCTACTACTAAGTGGTGCCATAGTAGTAGCGAGGGGGTAAAAAACCGCGCTACTACTAAAGGTCCCATTTTCAAACTCTACCCCCCGTGGATCGCCTTTTCAGTTTTACAAAAATAAAAGAAAATGATGAAAATGTCAAAAAAATAAAAGAAAATAAGTTTCCCATGTGATATGTGGTCTAGTTGTTGGGAAAATTTGCAAATATGAATTTCGACTTTATTTGCAAAATCTCTCAAGAATTTGTAAAAATGGGCATAACTTTTGCATACTAACTCGGATGAAAAAGTTTTTTATATGAAAAATCATCTAGTCGAAAGGTTACATCCAAATTTAACCGTGGGAACCCCGTTAAACATTTTCAAAATCCTCAAAAACCAAACAGAAAAAAGTTACGGGGCTTTTAAGATCTAGAGTGGAAAAAATTGAAAAAATTTCAAATTGTGTGGTCAAACTGTGGTCAAACTAATTATTCTAGAATATTAGTGTTACTAAATAATTATTTTAGTTTTTTTTGAATTTTGGTCAAATCTGGTCAAACTATGGCCAAACTGTGGTCAAACTGTGGTCACACTAATTATTCAAGAAATATTAGTGTTACTAATTTTTTAGAACAATAGTTTCAAACTCAAATAGTGAAATGTGTAACTTCATGCTCAAGCTAAATTCCTGAGGTTAACAGGATTGACATCTTACTATTGCCAGGAAAACAACAAGTGTAGACTTGGAAACAAGGGAGAATAGAACCCGGAAGTTAAGCGTGCTCAGGCTAGAGTAGTGAGAGGATGAGTGATCATCCGGGAAGTTAGATGATTTGGAATGATGAGGGGTGATTAGAGATTAAATTGAGCAGCGATGAGGGGTGATTAGAGATTTGAGGTTAAAATAATTCAGAAATTTGAAAATTAGGGGGAAAAATCGAAATATTTTTTCCAAAAAAATTCAAAAAAACCCTGTGCTGGTAGTAGTAGCGCGGGTTTTTACCCACGCTACTACTAAAGGACGTAGTAGTAGCGCGAGTGGCACCCGCGCTACTGCTATACGTTAGCTATAGCGCCTTATTAGTAGCGCCGGCCCCCGCGCTACTAATAGGCCCAAAACCCATGCTGCCGCTAGGCTTTTCCCTAGTAGTGACAGAGGGGTTCATCATCCTCATTGGTGCCTCTCGGATGATGCGTGAGTAGTTCATTGTAGACCTTCGGGTCCATAGTTAGTAGCTAGATGGCTTCCTCTCTCTCTTTTGATTCTCAATATAATGGTCTCTTGGAGATCTATTTGATGTATCTCTTTTTGCGGTGTGTTTATTGGGATCCGATGAACTTTGAGTCTATGATCAGATCTATGTTTTTATCCATGAAAATTATTTGAGTCTTTTGATCTCTATATGCATAATTACTTATAGCCTCGTATTTCTTCTTCGAATCTTTGGTTTAGTTAGTCCAACTAGATCGATTTTTCTTGTCATGGGAAGAGGTGCTTTATGATGGGTTCGATCTTACGGTGCTCAATCCCAGTGACAGAAAGGGACATGACACATATGTATCGTTGCTATTAAGGATAACAAGATGGGGTCTATTCATACATGAATAGATCTTGTCTACATCATGTTATCGTTCTTATTGCATTACTCCATTTCTCCATGAACTTAATACACTAGATGCATGCTGGATAGCTGTCGATGTGTGTAGTAATAGTAGTAGATGAAGGCAGGAGTCGATCTACTAATCTTGGACATGATGCTTATATAATGATCACTGCCTAGATATTGTCATAGTTATTTTAAGTTATATAAATTGCCCAACAGTAATTTGTTTACCCACCGTAAGCTATTTTTCTTGAGAGAAGCTACTAGTGAAATCTACGGCCCCCGGGTCTATTCTCCATCATATTTGTCTTTGAGATATATTTTTATTCGCTTTTGTTTTCAGATCTATTAATCCAAAAACCCAAAAATACCTTGTTGCACGTTATTTTATTTTGCATTTATATGATATCTATCTATCCAATCTATCATAATTTTTATCCCGTCAATGCACCAATTTCTGGCACCGTTACCCACAAGGGATTGACAACCCCTTTAACACGTTGGGTTGCAAGTATTTGTTCTTTGTGTGCAGGTACCGTTTACATAGTGTTGCTTGGTTCTCCTATTGGTTCGATAACCTTGGTCTCATCACAGAGGGAAATACCTACCGTTGTTGTGCTGCATCATCCCTTCCTCTTTGGGGAAATACCAACGCAGTTCAAGCCGCATGAACATCCGCGCCTTCTTGATCCAGCAAGAGGGGCGAAATAATAGATGAGTTTCGATAGCACGACGGCGTGGTGACGGTGGTGGTGAAGAAAAATCTCCGCAGGGCTTCGCCAAGCACAACGGAAACTATGACGGAGGATAAACTAGAGGGGGCAGGTTGCCGGCACATGGCTTGGTGAATCTTGATGTCTCTAGGGTGCTAGCCCTACCCTTCTATTTATATGTTGGGCCCTGGGGTCGTTTCTTGGAGAAAGAGCCTCCTCAAAGTCGGTTTAGCCCGCAAGGCAAGAGTCCTTCTCGGACTCCAGGGCCAGACGCCAGGGTCCTTGGCGTCTAGCCCCAGATGCTAGGGTTCTGGCCCCTGGCCTTCGCAAAACTCCTTTTGCACCTTCCTAAAACCTTGTGGGCTTAATCCCTTGGCCCAAATAAAGTGTTCTCATACCCGAACATTTCTGGAAACATCCGAAAACGCTTCCGAAGACCAAACACTATTATCCCATATATCATTTTTTACCTGGACTATTCCGGAGCTCCTCGTCATGTTCGTGATCTCATCCAGGACTCCGAACAACATTCGGCCACCAACATACATAGCTCATATAATACTATATCGTCAACGAATGTTAAGCGTGTGGACCCTACGGGTTGGAGAATGATGTAGATATGACTGACACCTCTCCGGTCAATAACCAATAGCGGGACCTGGATGCCCATATTGGTTCCTACATATTCTACGAAGATCTTTATCGATCGAACCTTTATGACAACATATGTAGTTCCCTTTGTCCATCGGTATGTTACTTGCCCAAAATTTGATCGTGGTATCTTCATACCTTGTTCAATCTCGTTACGGGCAAGTCTCTTTACTCGTTCTGTAATACATCATCTCGTAGCTAACTCCTTAGTCACTTTGCTTGCAAGCTTCTTGTGATGCTGTATTACCGAGAGGACCCAGAGATACCTCTCTGTTATACAGAGTGACAAATCCCAATCTCGATTCATGCCAACTCAACAAACTCCTTCGGAGATACCTATAGAGCACTTTTATGATCACCCAATTACGCTGTGACGTTTGATAACACACAAGGTATTCCTCCTGTATTCGGGAGTTGATGATCTCATGGTCGAAGGAATATGTATTTGACATTAAGAAATCAGTAGCAATAAACTGAACGATCATATGCTAAGCTAACAGATGGGTCTTGTCCATCACATCATTCTCCTAATGATGTGACCCCGTTATCAAGCGACAACACATGTCTATGGTTAGGAAACCTTAACCATCTTTTGATCAACGAGCTAGTCTAGTAGAGACTTACTAGGGACACGGTATTTGTTTATATATCCACACATGTATTTAAGTTTCCGGTCAATACAATTCTAGCTTGAATAATAAACCTTTATCATAATCAAGGAAATATAATAATAACCACTTTATTATTGCCTCTAGGGAATATTTCTAACAACTCCTGCTCTGATTAACACAATACCATCACGTCACTTTTGGCGACATAAATCGTCAAACCTGACATCTCTTGGAAGCAAATATGGAGGAACTTCAAATTTATTATATCCATTGGAGTTCGCTCCATATAAGGATGGTGTCATCCGCATATTGGAGGTGCGAGACTCCACATACTGCAATCAAGTAGGCCACCACCGCACACAAATGGCCAACACATCTCGCTTTATCCATAATGGCTGCTAGGCCATCGATAACAATATTAAACAAGAACGGAGAGAGTGGGTCATCTTTCCTCAACCCCCCTTGAGGGCTTAAAAAAACAATCCGTCTCCCTATTAATGTTAATGGCAGTGTGCCCCCTACTGACATGTTGCATAATGCACGTAACCCATCTATCATCTAACCCTTGCGCTGAAGGGAATCTCTCCGGAAATCCCAACTAAGCGTATCATAAGCCTTATTGAAATGAATATTGATAAAGACCGCCTTTTGATGTTTAGTCTTTACCTCATGAATGATTTCATGTAGTGCCAGTAGCCCATCATGAATTAGATCACCCTTAATGAAGGCCGAAACGTTTGGAAGGATAATTCTAGCCACTATAGCTGCCTCCCTAACGGCGTGCGCCTTGTCTACGATGCAGAAGATCACGTTAAAAACCGTGATCAGCCGGAACTGGCGAATGTCCATTGCCCAAACTACTTTGGAGATCAACGTAACTACTCCATAGTTAAGGCGGGATGCGTTGAGCACCCCTTTATAGAAATCCCGGAATATAACCATCACCACCCCTTTGATGACCTTCCAGAATTTCAAAAAAACACCCAGGACAGGAAGCCCAACCAGGCCCAGGGCAGAGTCGGGTTTCATCGAGTTCATTGCCGCTTCAACTTCTGGAAAGGGCTCCATGAGCCTCAGCCCCCCCCCCCCCTCAGAGACCCGCATATCAAAGGGCCAAACATCCTCCCAGAGACTCACCCCAGCCCATTGTTGACTGTTGAAAAGGTCTTTGTAAAAACCATCAATGTTAGAGTGGATCTCCACCTTGTCCTAAAGCATTGTGAGACCATCCCAAAGGACCACAACCGAGGATCATGATAATGGCCATTGGCAATAGCCTTGAAGTATGCCGTGTTGGAGTCACCCCTAAATGTCAAATTTAAACGACCCTAAGACGACAGTAAATCTCCTCGTTCCGGAACAACGTCATGATGCTATCCTCGAGAGCATATCTCTCCATCCATTCCTCCGTATCTAGACCCGCCGTGGTTGACCGATCATCAAAGGACTTGATGGCCACAAGGAGCCCCACCTTGCGGATCCTCGAGTCTGGCCCAGGTTGGCCCCCCAACCCCGCATGAATTGCCTGGATAATTTGATACAGTGATGCCAAGTGTATAACACCAACATCGATCGGTGGGGGATTCGAGCTCCTCGAACCACTTGGACTTAACTGCCTCGGCAAAACCCGGCTGGCATAGCCCGAATAACTCGAAATGGAACAATGGAGGCGGCCGAGGACTAGTTTCCCGTGGTGACAACAAGGGGACATGATCTGACCAGGGGTGGTGCCAGCACCAGCACCAGGAGGCTGTGCATTCAAATGCACTAATCTTTTTTAAGTGTCTTATTTTCTTGCATAAATACGAATAAAATTAAGCTTGCAATCTGAAAAGTTATGGGGTCAGCTGACCCCACATCGTATATGTAGAATCGCCCTGGATCTGACCCAACCCTCCTAGTCAGTAGTCACTGCCCGAAGAGCTGCTAGGGGAAACTTATGTTCCCTTCAAACGCAACACCCATAGTATCGTAGTGCTAAAACTCTGATCTTTGCCTATTTTGCTCTTTGAAATTTTTTGAACGCCATCTCCAAAATGCTGAGCAGACAACTTGACGGAGTCTAGGCCATCAGCACACACACTCTACGGTCGATCCAGTTTAGTATCTCAAACCTTAAATGGTAGTGATATCTGGCCCTGGAAACTGATTGAACGAAGTAATTCCTATAGTAGTATATGTGGACCCAAAATCAATCTCCAGCGCGTAGATATCTCCATCAAAAACACACTCGTCTCCTCGACCCCAAAGTTAATGCCCAATACTCATCATTATACAAAGAAAGGAAGTAATTAATGTATCAATTAATGAGAAGCGAGGATAGGGCTCGAGAGCATATCTATCCAAGAGCGTTCACCTATAAAAGCGACCCTGCTCGATGAATCGATCCTGTGCCTTCCGAGACTGTATTCCGTTGCCTTGTGAGCAGGCACTCTTGCTTGATCGATCGACCGATCCTGTGCCCGGCCACTGGTTGGCGAGCATCTTACACAATGGCAGGTCGCCCGTTGCTGGCCCCGGCCGTCACGCTGCGT
Organism: Triticum aestivum; assembly: GCF_018294505.1. Classification (NCBI taxonomy): domain Eukaryota; kingdom Viridiplantae; phylum Streptophyta; class Magnoliopsida; order Poales; family Poaceae; genus Triticum; species Triticum aestivum. Next base: position 70,749,553 of record NC_057801.1, read on the forward strand.
CCTCCTGGACCGGCGTTGGGCTCGAGGGCCTCGCTATACGTCGGCGACCTAGATGATGGCGTGGCGGAGGGGCATATCTATGCCCTGTTCTGCCAGGTGGCGCCCGTGGCGTTCCTCCGTGTCTGCCGGGACGTCACTGGCAGGTCACTTGGTTACGCCTACGTGAATTTCTACAGTCGGGAGGACGGTGAGTTTGCCTTCTTCTCTCTTTTTTTTGCCGGGTTGTCTTCGTCTCTTTGCATGTTCATCTACTCAGGCTTGGATCGGGGTTACAAAAAACTTACAAGGCTGCGTGGTTGTAGATCTGTTTGGTTGTGAAGTCTGTGATTTACTAGATTTCTCATACAAGATGTGGCACACCATCGGTTGAAGTTCTATTTTGGCATTTTCTTGTTCTAGTCAACTGAGGCGGGGGTCTTTTGATGGAACATGCGTAAATAGTGTGTTGACCTGCAGTTTGTAGAACAACGTGTCACTAACATAAGTAGTGTTGGAATCCGTAACCGTTTCGGGTTTGCAGAATCTAATGCTATCGGAATCGGACTCGGAATAGGATAAATGATTGGCAAAAGCAAATGGACACATAGTGGTTGCAATTAAACGTGTGTTTACCTACATACCATATATTTCTGTCGTAAAAGAAATTGACATGTTCCTATTATTGGTGATGTCTTTCTTATTCAGGTCGTAACACTTGAGAATTGAATCGCAAATTGAACTGTAGTTTGTTGTTAAGTTGGGTTGGTTGTTTTCAAATTAGCCAACATTAATTGGTGTTTGTGTCTGAGTGAAAGGCTTCATAGACTGCTTGTGATTATTATGAACAGAAGATAATAGGAATTTGGGCTAAAATCCTGTTAAGAGTTCTCCATAGATTGTGCACCATGGGGTAGAAAATCGCCATCCGACTCAGAACCGGATGTATGATTTGGGCAAAATAAGTAGACACACACAATTGTTCCAATTAATATGTGTTTTTCTGTTCGCTGAGTTATGCCGTAAACGAAATGACATGTTCATATTACGGGTGGTTGTCTATCTTATTTATGGTGTAACATTTGGGAGTTGAATCGTTAGCGAGAGGAATTGTAGTTTTTATTAAATTAGGTCACATGATTTGTTTTCAAGTCAGCCAAGATTGACCAATGTTACCAATGAGGGAATGACTTCATAGATTGCATTTGGCGATTAGGAACAGAATGGAATTTTGACTAAATCTCGGTAAGACTTCTTTATAAATTGGGTTTATGCACATTCCATAAAAAAACCAAGACCCTCGCTTCGATAGATCACAAAAAGAAATATAAGTTCAAGGCACTGTAGATTAGGAAGAGAATGGAATCAGCAGTTTGTAGATTGGGAAGAGAATGGAATCAGCAGCTTGTAGAACATGTTGCCGAGCACTGACATCAGTGTTAGAATCCGTAACTGATTCGGGTTTCCGATATGGCAAAATATCTTTGTGGGAACAAATGCTGTCGGAATACGACTCAGAGTCAGATGTATGATTCGGAAAAGTCAAGTAGGCAGACACACCAGTTGTAATTAATGTGTTTTTATCAACCTATATATTTTTGTCACAAACTAAATGTTCCCATTATTGTTGATGTCTATCTTACTTCCGCCGTAATAGTTGGATTGAATCGTCAGCGAGAGGAATTGTAGTTTTTTTTTTGTGAACTCTGGGTTGGTTTGTTTCAAATTAGCTAATATTAATTGTTGATTCCATCTGAGTTTATGGCTTCATAGATTTCTTTTGGTCACTATGAATAGAATATAATAGAATTTGGTTTAAGATCCTATTAAGATTTCTGCGTAGATTGTGCACCATGGTGTAAAATTCGACGGGGAAAATAATGTTGCCGGATATGTCAGAATCCGACTCAAAATCGGATATATTATTTTGAAAAAAGCAAGTAGGCACACACAATTATTATTTCAATTAATGCATTTTTTCTACTTGCGGGATTCTGTCATAAACAAAATGTTATGTTCATATTATCGGCGTCGTTACTTACAGTCTAACTATTGGGAGTTGAATTGGTAGGGAAAATTTAGCTCTTTGTTAAATTGGGCCACACGGTTTATTTATAAGATAGCTAGCCAAGATTTGTACATTGCACCCGGGAATTAAGAACATAAGAGAATGGAAGTAGAGCTTAAATGTCCTTACGATTTCATTGTAGATTGTGCATCATGCATGATGTAGAACGTCATCGTGGAAGTTAACATTGTCACAATCCGACTCGGACTCGGATGTGCATATGATTAGGAAAAAACAAATAGCCAGAATTTGGTTACAATTAATGTGTATCTATGTTCTTATTTCTTTCTATCTAAACAAAAGGACATGTTTCTGTTATTGGTGTTGTCTAACTTTTTTATGGTGTAACATTTGGGAGTTGACTTGGTTAGTGAGCGATTTTTTTAAAGTTTAGTCCATGCAGTTTGTTTTCTAGTTTAACCAATATTCATTGTTGTTTCCATTGATGCCTTCATAAGTTGGTGTGGCAATTTGGAAAATATAAACAGGAGGGAACTGAATGTGGGTTAAAGATTCGTTAAGAGTTTTTCTAGTTTGTGCACCATTGTGTTGAAACGTGCTACATTACACTAGGTAGATTGTATGATCACGATGGCCCCATGGATTTCATAGTTAACCTAGTCAAACTTTCATCAGTTTATTCATGCTCCACGCTGCCAAATTAGTGAAGAGCAAAATTGTACATAGCTCAAATTGGATATTAGCTTTTCATATCGGACATCCGATAATTGTCTGTTCAATGAACATCCTGTCATATATAATACACCATGTTGTATCGTGGTCAATTATACATATACATACCATACCTACACTATTGTTTTCACCTTAACCTGATTTCTTTTTTTTGTATGTTTGCTTGCCCTACTAGAGGATTTGAGTTTAATACTACAATTACCTCTAATAATTTTGTATGTGATTGTTTTGCAGCCCAACGTGCATTAGACTCTTTAAATTTTACCCCTGCCAACGGGAAGCATATCCGAGTTATGTTCTCGAATAGGGACCCAACGCTGCGATTGAGTGGAAAGGCCAATATATTCATAAAAAATCTTGTGCCAAATATTGATGGCAAGAGCTTGAGTGATATGTTTGGTCGCTATGGCACTATACTATCATGCAAAGTGGCCACTCACTTTAACGGTCAATCAAAAGGGTACGGATTTGTTCAGTTTGCAGAGGAGACATCTGCCAATGATGCCATCGACAGCTTGAATGGCAAACGAATTTTTGTAGGTCTCTTCATTCGTCGTCAGGAGAGGCAGCCAAATATCAGCTTGAGTAATTATACAAATGTATATGTGAAGAACTTGCCAAAGGAATTCACTCACAATGACCTTCTCCAAGAGTTTGGCCCATTCGGTACAATTACTAGCGCTGTAATCATGAGAGATAGTGATGGAATATCCAAATGCTTCGGATTCGTTAACTATCGGGAATCAGAATGTGCTGCAGAAGCTGTGAAAAGTCTTAACGGGAAGATGATTAAGGATACAATTTTGTATGTTGGAAGAGCTCAGAAAAAGTCAGAAAGAAAAGCAAAACTGAAAGAAAACTTTGAGCATGCGAGAAATGAGAAATTCAAAAAGTTTGAAGGGCTCAATCTATACGTTAAGAATCTAGATGATAGTATCAATGATCTAAATCTTAGAGGGTTATTTGAATTTTTTGGTGAGATAGGATCATGCAAGGTACTTCTCTATTTATTTTCTAGCTAATTCTGGTTCTTAGTATCATAGCTCATCTTCTTAACATTTTTTTAGGTTATGGTTGATTCACAAGGAAGGAGCAAGGGTTATGGCTTTGTGTCATTTACAACTATTGAAGCTGTCCACAAGGCCGTAAGTAACATGGTTTAGTTGTATGCAAATGTGCCCAATGCATCCAGTTGACTAGTTTAGATTATTAAATCATCTTTAATCAATGTGGTAGATTGACGGGATGAACAGGAAGATAGTCAGCAAAAAGCCATTGTATGTTGGTGTAGCTCAACGCAAAGAGGAAAGACGAGCGATGCTAGTGGTAAGTCTAAATTGTTATTTCCCAAGTGATCATTTTGTACATTAGGTGCCTTCTGCTGATAAGGGATAAGTAGTGACTTCCTTTAATTAATCTTATATGGTGATAAGTGCTGTTTGAGTTCTAATATTGCCATGTGTCCATGTCTACTACATGTCTAATTATTTACGTATTATTTGTTTCATTTTTACACATAGCTGACTAACTAAAAGAAAACCTGTTCAGTTATAAATAAGTTGTATATTGTCCCATCCTAAGAATAACATAGAGTGAGAATCAATGTGGATGGGTGTTAACAAAATGGTTATGTTTTTACCGTCCAAATAAAGTTAAGTAAAACAAGTTCTCTCTTGTCACCTGTGTGTCACTGAATATTTGAACATTAGATCTGCCACTGTTTCAAGAATATATACAAGGGACACAGCACAAGCTTAATGCTACTGACATTGTTTCTAGGCACACTTTGCTCGTATTCAGAACGCAGGAGTTCTAGCACCCGCAGTACCACAAAATTTTGCTCCCCATCAGTTCTACGTCGGTCCAGGAGTGCCTGGCATGTTCCCACCACAGGTTCCTGCAGGCTTCGGGTATCAACAATTCCCACAACAGCATTTCACTCCTTGGGTTCCTAGCGGCATGACGCCATATACATATAACCTGCCGAGGCCACTGCACCATGCTGGGCGTGGTGCGCATCAAGAAATCAATCTACACCGACAGGTATTATGGCATGAGAGATGACCATTTTTTGACTTAATTTTTTTAATCCTTATGCATCAGCTGGTCTTGCAAAGTGCATCCAGCCGTGGCCATGTTCAGCTTATGTCACAAGTAGTCAATTCACCTGACTTTTCGTGCTTTTACAATACAGATGGTGTACCCAAATGCCAACCAAGCTTTCACATACATGCCAAATTCAATGAATGTGAATGTCAACTCTGTGATGGTTCCCCCGGGCTTCGCACATATTGATAGTACTGTCTCTACTCCATCTGTTCCAAGCAAGAACACCACCACCACTGCTGTAGATTCTTCTGACCCAGAGAAACAACATCTCGTAAGGATAATGGAATTATATTAGGACGTGCTAATTTCAGTTACAAATTTTACTTGTCATGCATGTTTATATATTAGCCATTTATGTCAATGAAAGAGTGAATTTTCAGTTTGGTCGTATATTTTGTTTACCTTGCAGATTCAAGGCGAGAAACTGTACCCGCTGGCTGAAGAGCTTAAGCCAGAATTAGGAGGGAAGGTGACAGGGATGCTGGGTGAAGCAATGGAAGCCCTGCAACGAAGGAAAGTGGAAGATGCCAGCGATACTGTTGACCTCGCGTCCGTACCATCCACCTCGACCTTGAGTGCTAGCAGAGATGCTATTGACCCCACTTCCACAACGTCGTCCTCGAGTGCTTCCGCTGATGGTGCTAACCTTGCTCCGGCACCGTCATCCTCGAGTGCTTGATTGCTAGTTCCTAATATCTCTATCAACCTGAAATTTAGATGGTTGGATAATGTTTAAGAAGATTCCTGATTTGATGTTGCTTCATGATATTTTCGGTCAGAGATTTATTCTTGTTTGTTTGTTCTTAGGTTAAAGTGCAACTGCATTTTCCCCAATATTTAGGATAACTTCATCAGATAAAAAATTGGACAGTGTCCTCTTCCTTTGGCAGGGATCCTAGTTTCTTCCAATTTACGGACAAGATATAATAGTTCAATGGTATCTGTTTAACAATTCATGATGGCCTCACAAAACACACACACACACACACACAGACACACACAGACACACCAACCTGATGCTAAACAGGGGCTTAATGGCGCTAAAACTGCTTAGTATATGGAGATGTCGTTTACATGGACAAGTTTTTTTTTTTCGAAAAGGAGGAATACCCCCGGCCTCTGCATCTGGACGATGCATATGGCCACTTTATTGATTATAACACAAGACCTTACAAAGTCGTACAACAGTAAGACCAAAGCCACCATCTTCGCAACCTCTGTCGCTACTCCTATCTAACTTATGAAAGGGCGCTGATGGTCTGGGCCTAATACCAAACAGACCTCGCAGCCAAACCTAACATCTGAGACCTGATGTTCCAACCAGGACTCCTTCCGGGTATGGGCACCCACCAGTCCGGCGTGCTCTTCAACCAGGCCCCCTGCCGGGTATGAGGCCGCCGCAACCACGTACCATCAATCCATCTTCAGAGCTGTACTGTTGCATGAACCGTGCTAGGCCTCTCTGCCATCGACGCCACCACGACGCCAGACAGCGCCGCCATCCTGCGCTCGTCCATCATCACACGCCCACCGGCGGGACGCCCGCTGCTCCATGCCGCTGAGACCCGCTGATGTCGACGTGCCAGATGCCACGCCACTCCTCCTCTTGTCCCCTCCAGTCAACACTTGCTCCAAAACGATGCCCCCAGGAGGGAGAACGACGTCGAAACGTCGCCATCGTCCGATCCGGTAAATCCAGATCTAGGGTTTCCCCCGGAACCTTTCGATCAGGTTGACGTGACCTGCAACGACGATGCCTCGAGAAGGGAACGACGTCCAAGACGCCGCCATCGTCCGCCATGACCGCAGTCAGACGCGATTTTTACCGGAAGCCACGACGTCCCGATCTCGCGGTTGGCTGGAACGGAACCCTCCGCCGAACCGGTGACGTTGCCGCCGATCCGATCCCACCGCCGTGCGGCGCCCCCGATGGAGATCCTGAAGGCGAGGAGAGGGTCTCGATGTCGCCCACCAGAGGGAGAACGGCGCTGCGAGCGTCGCCAACATCGTGACCGGCACCGCCGGTCAAGGGTTTCCCCCGACCCAGAGCTCGCAACGCCATGCTCCACCAACCAGCCGAACAGGACAAGCCCGCAGACCGGCCAGCAGAGGAGGAAAGCGAGCCGCCAACTCCAAGCCCGCCGCCGACTCGCCGCCCAACACGGCAAAGACGGCGCACCGAGTGCTCCAGCAGTGGCCGCCGCCACCCGCAACGCCCGCAGCCCCCAGGGGGCCAGATCGGCCGTGCCAGATCAAACCCCCGCCGCCTCCGCCGCGGGGCCGCACCGCCTCCTCCCAGCAGCAAAGCTACCAGATCCGCACGTCTCCGCCGCCGGAGGCCCCGCCGGATCCAGATCCCCCACGAGCGGCGGCCCGCGCCGCCGAGACCCTGACCAGGAGAGGGAGGAGAGGTCCCCGCCGCTGCCAGCGCCGCACGGGCTTTGCCCGGCGGACGCCCTCCGGCAGCGGCGAGGAGGAGGGGTGAGCGAGGGCGAGGCCTTGCGCCGGCGGCGGAGGGGAATATCTCCTAATCTTTTGTAAGTTTATATATTACTAATGTTCAACTCATCTACCCGGGGAAAACGCCCTCTCCTCCATGACACAACGAAAATCCTAAGCCCCCTCGCCGCCGTACAACGCCCCAGGGTGCATGGTGTACACAAGCTGGTGCCAAACGGTCAATGTGCCAGCTGGTTACCTCAGGCGAAGGCGGTGGCTGTGTGAAACATGTGCAGTGGGATGCTAGGGGTGAGCGACCACAGGAATGTGTTTAGAATATTGTGAACCTCTCACAGATTGCTACTTCCTCCGTTCCAAAATAGATGACTCAACTTTATATTGATTTTAAGTACAAAGTTGAGTCATCTATTTTGGAACGGAGGGAGTAGATGTTTCATGTGATGTAGAAGTACATATATACATTCAAACTTGTCGATAGATGCATGGAAGAAACAACTTAAGAGTTCTGAGCCATTTAATGTGGAATCTGTAAGCTTGAGTTCTACAACTCCAGAGTGCTCAACGCGTTGTCTTTGGACAGGACATGAGCGAGCAAATTCTCGCACATGACCTTCATCCTCTCTAGGCGTAACTGGCATGCCGCCGCCAGCATTTCTCCGACTACCACCATGTCATCGACACGAAGCAGCTCGTCGATATAGACAAAGTGGAGTATGGTCCTAAGCACAACGGTCTTCATATCATCGATCCGTACGACATTGTTGGTTGTCGACGACACTAATGTTTCATAAAGAAGTGGCGAGCGCATGGCCATTATGAGCCAGTGCGCATGAATCTCACTCTCCTCGACCAGGAGCTCACGTCTGAACATTGTTTGCTCACCATCAGCTGCTCGAGGTGCCTAACAATGTTGGATGGTGGTATGACGATCATAGGTTTGGCGATGATCTAGTACTAGTAGTGCACGCCTTTGTGTGGACTTCAAGGTCGCAATGTGTGGTAAGGGAGCCATTGTGCCCTATGTATCGTGACTTTGCAGAATTCACCGTGATGAACTTTTGAAACCCCCAGGTTTCACGCACCTTGGTAAAAATATCTTCTGAACCAAGTTCCATCAACGGTGATTTGCCATTAGGGTCATGGATCCAGAACCTCTTGGACAACTTGACAGTAGCACTTCTAAGATCAGTCAATAAGCGGAGGTAGAGAGATATGTGCTTCTCACCCCCCCACCCCCCCACCCCTCCCTCCGCCGAGCACCCAGATGGGTACACATTGACCGTCCAATCGTAATCGCCTATGTTGAATATGTCTGAAGTGATTACTTGGCCAACACCATGGCTCCTTTGCACTGAGTTAAAGTTGGGGATCTTAAACTCGTGCGTGTCGCGGACCACCTCCGACTTATACTTGGATGTGCTCTTCTCTGTTGTTGGTCGATTGATACGGGAGGAGGAGGAAGGGGAGCTAGTATGTCGGGCCATGTTGTGTGTGGAAACTCTCTCATTGACCTCAATCATAAAAGATTTGCATGCTTCCTTGAGCTCCTCAAACTCGGTCGCCCTCACCGCATCGTATACATCAGGATTAGATGTTATGTACTTTATGCAGGAATCCTCGAGCAGACAGCATCTTTGGCGGCCCCGCACTAGCAGCAAAGTCGTCATGACAGTTGCCACATTGATGCTCTTGCATAGTATGTTCTCGCACATGAGCCTCAGCCTCTCAAGATCGTACCGATCCGCGGCCACAAGCAAGTTGTGTACCAATGGCTTCACGGCCCCTCGCCATGAATTCTTTCTTGAAATTATTATGCCTGCCGCCTGATTCCACATCGTTGTTTGGCTTGATGTAAAGCTCGTCGGTATAGATGAACTGGAGCATGGCCTTGAATGTGGAGGCACACATGTCCTCGATCCTCGCACGTTGCGTGGTGCTCTCCCTAATGTGACCGAAGAGCTCTGCGGCAAAGACCGGCAACCGCATAGCAAGCACAAGCCTATGCACGCCGAACTCGGTATCCTCAACGAGCAAGGTCACTTTTGATGACTTGGGGATCTTTGACGGACGTAGTAGAAGCTGCTCGAAATCCCGGGGGATGGTGGGTGCCGGCACCATGGAGACCAAGCACTTGTCTCTGCGGCGGTCTGGGCATCCTCTTGGAGAATGTCGACGGTGCAGAGGATGGTGAGGCAGTGGTGGTCTGGTCGCTTGCGTAGCGCTCCTCGTGCCCACAGAATGCATCTGGGAGCGACAGCTTCCAGATCACATCGGACAAATCGCTGGAGAGTCTTTTGGCTGCGTAGCTTCGCCACCCGGCGGGCGGCCACTGGCCACGCGGGTCATCGATCTGAAGGCTGGCTGTCCTTGGTTATTTCGGTGCTAAGCAGCTCGAGGGTGATAGATGTGAGGTGGTCTTGATCGTCGAAGGTGCAGACGAGATCCCAGGTGTAGTTGCTGACTTGGAAGGCACCGTACTTGATGGAGCTGTACGTTGGTGAGGTGGGCGAAAGGCTTGCTGTAGCCGACGATGAGAAACTCCTCGGACGACCACCGACCTGTGTGTCAACTGTCGACACCGTGTTTTGCGGCGCGGACGCCATGGCAAGATTTCGATGAGGATGCAGGCCGCTCGGGAGAAGCCCAGCAGAAACGTATTGATTAGGTCTGTCTATATATCACATCTAAACCTGAGATAATATCTCACATCTAAGTTACGACATCAGCAAAAATCAGCTTTGCTCCAGCCCACCGCGTTGTTCTCTTGTCTGTTTATTTTTTCTTCGGGGCGGCGTTGTTCTATTGTTGTTTCTCTTTCCTTCATGTCGGCCGACAGTCGTGGGACAGAAAAAAGACTCTAATGCACTGTGATGCCTATGGGTGGAACTCAGGACAGCATACTAGGGAACAACGGCTCCTATCACTCCACCCGATAAATGATGCTGATGACCATGAAGCGGTAAATGTTTACGAACATAGTACATCGTCGAGATTAGAAGAAATTATAGCAAAAAAATTACAACCCTTTTTTACAAATTGTGAACACTTTTAAAATTTCCAAAATTCTTGTGATAAATGAGAATAAACTTTGTAATTCCAAACATTTAAAAAAAAATAGGAACACAATTTGGTATTCCGAACAATTTCTTCACGATCAAATTTTGAAAAGCTGAACAATTTTTAAAATACCCGAACAGTTTTTACAGTGGGGACACTTTTTAAAATTCCAGACATTTATTTTGAAACATGAATAAATTTAATTTGTTTTTATTTTAATCATAATTTTGAATATTAAATTGTTTCCACCATTTAAAAAATGTTCATGCATTTCAAAATAATGGTCATGATGTTAAAAAAAATGTATTGTACAATGAAAAAAAATCTTAACATTCAAAGAAATGTTCGTGAAAACTTTTAAAAAAAACTTCGAGCATTTAAAAAAATACATTTTCTTGAAAAATTGTTTTTGCAATGTAAAAAATGATCGAGTAGTTTTTTTAGAAAGTCTCGTACCATTGCGAAAAACGATTGTCATGAATTTGATTTTTTTACCATGTATTGTAAAAATGATCGGCTTGTATTTGAGAAAAATATCCATCATGTATTTAAAAAATGTTCAATGTGTCCCCTTGTATACAGAAAAATATACGATGTGTATTACAAAAGTTGACATGTATTTGCAAAAAAACAAATACAGATATATAGGTGTACTAGGTTGGGAACGAGTTGCGTGCCAAAAATGGACATGCAACTATGTCCGGCATGAGTTGCATGGTTGAGTTGGACATGCAACTGGGTCATATGGGTGTACGTGTTGGGCCATGACATGGAACTAGATAGGGGTCGGGGCAAGTTGCGTGTTAAAAAACAAAGCACAAAGCTAGTTGTGAGTCGAGGGTGGGCTTGCAACTCGAAGAACAATGAGCTGAGTTGCGAGTCGATGATGGACTTACAACTGTGACAACTACAAAACTATGAGACTAGTTGCAAGTTAAGGGTTGACTTGCAACTGGGATAAAACAATCAACGGTCCCAGTTGGGAGTCAAGAGTGGACTTGCAACTAGGATGAAAGACCAAAACACATGCCCAGTTGCAAGTCAAGGATGGGCTTGCAACTCGGATAAAACAAACCACGGGACTAGTTACGAGTCAAGGATGGACTTGTAACTAAGATAGATGTATCAAACTATGATACGAATTGCAAATTGAGGGTGAAATTTCAAGTGAGGTGAAAAACAAAACGCATTTCTAGTTGCGAGTCGATGGCGGACTTGCAACTGGGACAACAACAAACTTTTTGCCTAGTTGCGAGTCAAGTGTGGACTTAGAATTGGGATAATAAAAAAAACTATGATCCCAGTTGTGAGTCGAGGATGGACTGGCAATTAACAACTAAGAAACAACGATCCCAGTTGCGAGTCAATGGTCGACTTGCAACTGGGATGAAACAAACTACGGTCCCGTTGCGAGTCAAGGGTGGACTTGCAACTAGGCTGAAAAACAAAACATGCCTAGTTGCGAGTCGATGGTGGGCTTAGCCCAATTGCGAGTCGAAGATGGACTTGCAACTGGGACAGCTACGAAACTATGAGTCCAATTGTGAGCCAAGGGTCGACATGCAACTGGGATGAAACAAACTACAGTCCCAATTGCATGTCAATGGTAGCCTTGCAATTGGGATGAAAAGAAAAACACATGCGCTGTTGTGAGTCCAGGGTGGGCTTGCAACTGGGATAAGACAAACTATGGGCCTAGCTGCAAGTCGAGGGTGGACTTGTAACCGAGAGAACTATATAAAACTATGATACAAATTGCAAGTCGGTGATGGATTTGCAACTAGGACAACTACAAACTATGAGCCCAGTTGCGAAGGGTGGACTGGTAACTGGGATGAAAAACCAAAACACAGGCCCAATTGCGAGTCAATGGAAAGCCTTGCAATTGGGATGAATAAAACTACATGCCAAGTTGTAAGTCAAATGATGGACTTACAACCGGGACAACTACACAAAACTGCGATACCAGTTGCGAGAGGGTGGACTTATAGCTGGGACATAAAAGGCGCCCCCCAATTTGCATGTTAGGGGTGGAGATGTAACTGGGACAAAAATGGGTCGCCTCCCCCTAGTCGCATCTCAAGGATGGACTTGCAATTGAGCCAAAAAATTGGTACGGCCCAATTGCATATGAAGGGTGGACTTGCAATTGGAAAATGCGGGTCCATTTGCATGTTGGAGGTGAACATTCAACTTGGATAAAAAGAGGATTGCCCACAAAGTTGCGTGTCAATGGACTTGCAACTACGACAAAAAATAGTCGGATTCAGATGCATGTCAGAGGTGGACTTGCAACTGGCACAAAGGGTCGGGCTCTCCCCTCCCTTAGTTTCATATCGAGGATGGACATGCGAATAGGAAAAAATGGGCACACTAGCATGTAGGGAGTGGAGTTGCAACTCGGACAAAAATGGTTTCCCCCCTCCCAATATTGTGTGTGAGAGTGGACTCACAACTAGGACAAAAATGTGGATCCCCAATTGCATGTTGGTGGTGGAGTCGCAAATGGAGATAAAAGTGGGTCGCCCCCAGTTGGTTGCATATCGAGGGTGGATGCGCAACTAGAAAAAATGGACCTAGTTGCATGTCGAAAGTGGAATTGCAACTTGGACAATAGAAGAGGCGGGCCCATAGTAACATGCCGGGGATGGAGTTGGAAATGGGACAAAAAGGGCCGGACCCCCTGTTGCATGTTGAGACTAGACCTGGCCATGGAAAATCCGGCCCGACCCGACCCGAAATAGCCCAACCCAGCCCAACCGATCTTGCCGTAGGCTGGGCCTGGGCCTAGATTTTAAACCCGAATGCTATGTTGGGCCAGGCTTGGGCTTGACATTTAAGCATTTTAGGGACGAGGCCCGGCCCGAGGCCCGACGGGCTTTTCCACTCACGGGCCGGGCTTGGGCCTGATGTTTAGGCCCGACAGTCGAGCCGGGCCGGGCTCAAGCCCAGGTTTTCAGTTGCGGGCTTTTGTAGGCCCGACCCAATATATGGCCAGGTATAGTTGAGAGGTGCGCTTGCAACTAGGACAAAAAATTGGATCAGGCCGAGTTGCGTATCGAGAGATGGACTTGCAAGTCGGACACAAATAAAGTTGGCCGAATTGTATGTCAGGGATAGAGTCGCAGCTAGGAAAAAAAGATGACTCGATGAAAGTCACAAAATCCCTAGATCAAAAATTGGGCAAAAAGAGACAAAATGGATATGAGGTCTTTAATCACATCATCACCGACTGCTATCTTCTTCGTCGCGAGGATAAATATTGAACTCCTAGTCGACTCCCTTCTTCTTGCTTGTGTCGGCTCTACTCAAAGATAACAGGGAATGAAAGAGAGACAATGGCGAATGGAACTGATGAGGCACCAACCAACTTGTACCTTCAACTTATAGTAGGCAAAAAAGAAACGAGGCCTGAGATCACGCCGTTAAAATAGCCCAAAAAATCCACACGTTGGGATGTCGGTGTACTAAAGTAGGGGCACTCCTTTGTACCCCTTACTTGTGCGCGGGCAGTCAGATTCACGGGCCGAATCCACACTTAGCAGGGCAAAAGGGAGGAGGCGAAGCCACAAGATGATCAGCGCAATGCCAAAGACCAAGACCACAGAGAGCAGATGGACGAAGCAGGTTTCCCGGAAAGACCCTTGCTGGGGCAGCCTCAGCAGCCTCGGCAAGCCCCTTGCCGGGGTGGCTTGCCCACACCAGCAGAGTGAGCCACCCTCGAGCCCACGGTCTCCAACACCATCAACCACGTTGGGCCAGGGCTCGAGAGGCACCTTCATGGTGGCAGGCAGATCTTTGTGAAGACAAAGAATATATTAAATCAGATGAGGATTGGAAGGCAACGATCCTCAACAAGATCCTTGCCGAGGAGACCCACAAGACCCCCGGCAAGATCCTTGCCGGGAACGACGGCGCGCCGCGGCAAGACCCTTGCCGGGCCACCCGGCAAGACCCTTTCCAAGGGCGTCAGCAGGGTCACTGCCAGGCCCGCACCAACCAAGTCTCCACCGCCGTTCGCATGTAGCTGCCAGCCCAACCAGCTGGGCAGGCACCTGCGTGGAAACATGCAGCTTCCTGGCCAACTCAGCACACACCTGCGTGGCAGCATGCAGATCTTCGTGGAAGCTCCACCACCGCTCCACCTCAGCTTCTTGCCTGCCTACATGGAGCCGCATGCATCGCTGGCAAGGGCGCATGTCGAAGCGAGGGGGAGCGGCGACGGACGGGACGGGCCTCGCTCCCGTCCCCGATAAAGCAAGAGGACACCTAAGCTACGCATTAAATGTGTCTTGTCCTATAATACGAGCGATAATATCATAACACTATAGGCCTTTTCACTTCCTGCGTGCCACTGTGGCAGCCCCTTTCGACTATAAAAGGAGGCCCATGGCGTACTGGAGGGGGATTCGGCTCTTTTGAACCACGCAGCCACCGTAGCTAGTTCAGGAGCTCAAGAACACTCAATACATCCACCAAAGCGGGACTAGGGTTTTACGCATCCTTGCGGCCTGAACCTGGGTAAACCATCCTTCTGATGATTGCTAATCCTGCTCTTCTCACAATCCCGCGCCCCACAACCGCAGAAGGGATCCTCGTGATCCCATAGGTATCGTTTCCCACTGACATCCTTGGCGCGCCAGGTAGGGGCGCGCAATTGTGAGAATCTGGTCTAGTAGTTGGCCTAGCAGTTCTTCATCGCCATGGCTCCTAAGAAGAAGACAACCACCGCGATTGGTTCGTTCGGGACTGGACTGCCAGTACCTGTGCGGACCAGTAGCGGGCCAGTCACAGAGAGAACACACCCTGGCAGTCCGGGTCTGGTGAGCGGCATCGTTCGTACGCTAGGCGACGAGCCATGCGTCGTGATCTCTAGAGATGGAGTCAGGCTCCCCGCAGGCAGCACGGGGCCCTCCAGGGGCGCCGTCGTGCCGCCAGACGGTGGTGCGGCGACCTCCAAGACACCAACACCGGCGCCCACGGTGCGCTCTTCTCAGGTCGTGCGCGATGAGCAGCGCCGCCCTGCTGGTGACCTTGGGCGCCGCCCTGGGAAGAGTCCCATGCGACCTTTACACGATGAGGAGGGCCAGCATGCGCGCCGAGGTGCTGGCGGAGGTGGCGGACGGCTACGGGGCCGTGATGGGGCTCCTTCTAACGCAGTTAGAAGTCGAAGTGCGTCACGGTCCACACAACTTTTGCCGCCGCCCATGCCAACAGATGCCCTAGCACGCGCGCAGCTGCTTCTCGACTTTCCTCCAGCTGCGGAGAAGCTTGACCAATGGAGGGCCACCATCCGGAGCCTCGTCGGCATCCCCAACAACGATGAGTTGCAGCCGGCGGGACCCGTAGGCTGTCGCTTCATCGAGCCACCGCACACTAGCAGAGGTCGGGCCGGAGGCGATGCAGCCATGGTGCACTCCCCACCTCTATACCGGCCACCGCGGGTGTCGGTCTATCGCGACGATGCTCGTGATGATATCTCCATAGCGTCGTCCGACCCGTGAACCCACCGCGACCAACGTCAAGTTCTTCGGGAGCGAGCTCATGAAGATGCTCGAACCACCATGGAGCGCCGGCGTGACGCGCGCCACCAGTCGGACAGGCGGGCAGGGCCCACTACGGACCACCCAACACCGGGAGGCTACGGTGGCCTACCCTATGAGGTGGGTTGTCCGGCCTTCACCCGTGAGCTGCGGCAGTTCCAGTGGCCCTCCCACCGCATGTTCAAGCCCGACGTTGGCGAGAAGTACAACGGCAAGACTCACCCGCTGTAGTTTCTCAGCATCTGCACCATCGCGATGCAAGCTACTAGGGCTCGCGACGATAAGGTGCTTGCCAATTACTTCCCGTTGGCACTCAAGCCCAATGTTATGTCATGGTTGATGCACTGCCGGTGGACTCCATTTCTTCTTGGGCGGATCTGTGTCATGAGTTTGTTGGTGCCTTTACTGGAGGCCACCAAGCTCATGGCCAGGCGAGCGACTTGCACATCATCCCCCAGAAAGAAGGAGAAAACTTGCGTAAGTACATTCAGAGGTTCAGCCGAGTGCAGTACAACATTCTCGACGTTCATCCTGCTGCCGTGATCAGTGCATTCCATCAGAATGTGCGCAATCGCAAGATGCGTGAGGAGCTGGTGATGAACAAGGTCATGGATGTGGCCGAGCTTTATTTTCTAGCCGATCGGTGCGCTGGCGTTGAAGAGGGGAGGAAGTACCCCGGCGAAGACGCTGGCGTGGAAACCGACTCCACGGATGATACCGCCTCCCTGGCGAAGAAGGGTCGGCGCCGTAACAGGAAGCGCAAGGGAAAGAGTGTGCTTGCCGTCGAGGGGTCCGACGATACCGGCGCCACCAAGAAACCCAGGGCGAGTGACCCCGGCAAGGAGGCTGCCGGGTGTGTCGCTTGCCGGGCATTGGCGGCCGCCGATAAGCCAGGGGGCTCCGACAAGCAGTATTGCAAGTTCCACTGCACCAAGGGCCATGACCTCCAGAACTGCCGGCAAGTGGAGCTGCTCGCCGAGAAGCAGAAAGCCGAGTATGAGCGGCGGGACAAGGAGAAGGGCCAAGAGGGTGCCGAGGGATCTGGCAAGAAGCATGGCGGCCAAGGAGGCCGCCGCGGCAAAGATAATCAGCAGGAGAGGCTCGCCTGGGGCCACGACAAGAAGCAAGAAGACGATGACCACGACGAGGACGGTGAGTCCGGCGACCACGAGTTCTAGAAAGCCACAAAAGCCATGTGCGTCGGTGGTGGCGCCTTGCTGCATACATCCCACCGCTAGCTCAAGCAGTGGGCGCGTGAGATCATAGCGGCGGAGCCGTCGTTCGATGCACGAAAGCCACTGAAGTGGTCCTGCACGCCTATCATCTTCGACACCGAGGACCATCCTGACCGCACTACTGCGGTCCGGTGCTTGCCGTTGTTGGTTTCACCAACAATTCGCGACCTCAAGGTGACAAAGATGCTGGTTGACGGCGGAGCTGGTCTAAACTTGATCTCTCCTGTTGTGATCAAGAGGCTGCAGATCCCCGATGAAGACCTCGAGGAGACGGGCATGTTCCAAGGGGTCAACCCGGGAAGGAGCCAGCTGAAGGGAAAGGTCACGCTGCCCGTGATGTTCAGAGGCGAGCTGAACTACAGGATGGAGAGGATTGTCTTTGATGTAGCCGAGATCCCCTTGCCTTACAACGGGATCCTCGGCCGCCCGGCACTAGCCAAGTTCATGGCGGCTTCACATTACGCCTACGACACGCTGAAGATGCCCGGGCCGATGAACATCATCACCGTCCCCTCCGACAAGAAAGACGCGTTGATTTGCGCCGACCAACTCTACCAGGAAGCAGTTGCAGCAGCTGCCGCCAAGGCACCTGCTCCTGCCGACGGAGTCCCAGGAGGGAAAAAGACCGGCGAGACCCCTCGCACCCACTCCGCCAAGCGCACCTCTTCGGGGTGTTGCGCTCCCATTGAGGACGTGCCAGAGAGCTCCACCGGCAAGAGCAAGAAGTCTAGAGCTGCACCACCAGAGACCAAGAAGGTGCCCATCAAGGAGGACAACATGGGGGGAGCTTTTACCATAAGCTCCACCCTCGACAGCAGATAGGAAAGAGAGCTCGTCACTTTCCTGCGGGCGAATGTCGATGTGTTTGCATGGCAAGCAACCGACATCCCCAGCGTTCCCAGGGAAGTGATTGAGCACCATCTTGCCGTCTGTCCTCATGCACGACCCGTCAAGCAGAAGGTCAGGAAGCAAGCTCTAGAGAGGAAGGAGTTCATCACGGAGGAGATCAGAAAACTAGAGGTGGCATGCTTGGTAAGGGGGGTGCTCCATCTGACGTGGTTGGCCAACCCGGTAGTGGTGCGCAAGGCAAACGGGAAGTGGAGACTGTGTATTGATTACACAGACATCAATAAAGCTTGAACAAAGGATCCCTTCCCGTTACCGCGCATCGACCAGATTGTTGACTCCACAACTGGGTGTGACCTGTTATCATTCCTCGACGCCTACTCAGGGTACAACCAGATATTCATGACAAAAGAGGACGAGGAGAAGACAACGTTCATCACCCCATGTGGTACGTATTGCTTTTTACGAATGCCTTCCGGGTTGAAGAGTGATGGCTCAACCTTTGAAAGAGCAGTCCAAATTGGTTTTGAGCCCCATCTACATAGAAATATGGAAGCTTATATGGATGACTGATGACCCACAAGTGTAGGGGATCTATCGCAGTCCTTTCGATAAGTAAGAGTGTCGAACCCAACGAGGAGCAGAAGGAAATGATAAGCGGTTTTCAGTAAGGTTTTCTCTGCAAGCACTGAAATAGTAGGTGATAGATAGTTTTGTGATAAGATAAATAGCAACGAGCAAAAGTAAATAAAGTAAATAAAGTGCATCAAGGTGGCCCAATCCTATATGTAGCAAAGGATAAGCCCGGACAAATTCTAATAATGAGGAAGGAGCTCCCGAGGACACGCTGGGAATTATCGTCAAGCTAGTTTCATCACGTTCATAAGATTCGCGTTCGGTACTTTGATAATTTGATATGTGGGTGGACTGGCACTTGGGTACTGCCCTAACATGGACAAGCATCCCAGTTATGATTAACCCCTATTGCAAGCATCCGCAACTACAAAAAGGAGTATTAAGGTAACCTAACCACAACATTAAATATATGGGTCCCTAACAACCCCTAACGAAGCAACGCATAAACTAGGGTTTAAGCTTCTGTCACTCTAGCAACCCATCATCTACTTATTACTTCCCTATGCCTTCCTCTAGGCCCAAATAATGGTGAAGTGTCATGTAGTCGACGTTCACATAACACCACTAGAGAGAGACAACATACATCTCATCAAAATATCGAAATGAATACCAAATTCACAAGACTACTAATAGCAAGACTTCACCCATGTCCTCAGGAACAAACGTAACTACTCACAAAGCATATTCATGTTCATAATCAGAGGTGTAATAATATGCATGAAGGATCTGAACATATGATCTTCCACCAAGTAAACCAATTAGTATCAACTACAAGGAGTAATCAACACTACTAGCAACCCACAGGTACCAATTTGTGGTTTTGGATACAAGATTGGATACAAGAGATGAACTAGGATTTGAGATGAGATGGTGCTGGTGAAGATGTTGATGGAGATTGACCCCCTCCTGATGAGAGGATCGTTGGTGATGACGTTGGTGATGATTTCCCCCTCCCGGAGGGAAGTGTCCCCGGCAGAATAGCTCCGCCAGAGCCCTAGATTGATTCCGCCAAGGTTCCGCCTCATGGCGGCGGAGTTTCGTCTTGTAAGCTTGCACACGAATTTTCCCAGGACAAAACCCTTCATATAGCAGAAGATGGACGCCGGAGGCCCACCAGGGGGCCTAGGAGATAGGGGGCGCGCCCTAGGGGGGGGGGGCGCCCCCTGTCTCCTGGATAGGGTGTGGGCCCCCTGGCCTATTTCTTTTGCTCATAATTCCTTAATAAATCCAAAAAGTTGTTTCGTGGAGTCTCAGGTCTTTTGGAGTTGTGCAGAATAGGTTTCCAACGTTTGCTGCTTTTCCAGCCAGAATTCCAGCTGCCGGCATCCCCCCTCTTCATGGTAAACCTTGTAAAATAAGAGAGAATAGCCATAAGTATTGAGATATAATGTGTAATAACAGCCCGTAATGCAATAAATATTGATATAAAAGCATGATGCAAAATGGATGTATCAACTCCCCCAAGTTTAGACCTTGCTTGTCCTCAACCGGAAACCGAAATCAAAAAATATGTCCACATGTTTAGAGATAGAGGTGTCAATGAAAATAAAATATGGACATGAGGGCATCATGATCATTCTAATAACAGCAACATATATGTATTTTGTCATATGATTCCTATGTTCAAGTAATAAGCAATTCACAATGTCAAGTATGGTTCAAAAACTTCATTGGGATCTAACAAACTATAATCTCAGTTATTGAAGCAATTGCAATTTATTGTAACATCAGAAAGAGTCACTAATAGAGCTTCTCAGCAAGCTCACATACTCAACTATCTCGTAGTCTCCCATAATTGTTAACACTCATGCAATACTTGTGGTTATAGAGTTTCAGCCGGACACTGAGAAAGATAGGGGCTTATTGTGTTGCCTCCCAACGTATTCACCTTTAGGTGATGTCAACAATAATAGCCTATGCCAACTTACATCCAATCGGATATATATATATATATATATATATCATGATCTTTCAAACACGAAGAGCTTGCCAAAGGATAAAATGAAAAAAAGGGAAAGGTGGGGATCACCTTGACTCAAGTATAAAGTAAATCATAAAGTAAAAGATAGGCCCTTCCCAGAGAGAAGCGGAGGTTGTCATGCGCTTTTAGGGTTGGATACACAAAATCTTAATGCAAAAGAACGTCACTTTATATTGCCCCTTGTATGTGGACCTTTATTATGCACTCCGTCGCTTTTATTACTTCCACAACAAGTACGTATAGACTTTATTTTCTCTGCACTAATAAGTCATGCATATTTAGGGAGCAATTTTTATTGCTTGCACCGATGACAACTTACTTGAAGGATCTCACTCAATCCATAGGTAGGTATGGTGGACTGTCATGGCAAAACTGGGTTTAAGGATATTTGGAAGCACAAGTAGTATCTCTACTTGGTGCAAGGAGTTTTGGCTAGCATGAGGGGGAAAGGCAAGCTCAACATGTTTAGAAGGTCACTGACAATATACTTTAACTAAGATGTCGGAAAACATAAACCATTACGTTGTCTTCCTTGTCCAACGTCAACTCTTTTAGCATGTCATACTTAATGAGTATTTCACAATCATAAAAGATGTCCAAGATAATATATTTATATGTGAACCCCTCTTTCCTTATCACTTCCTATTAATTGCAACAATGACCAAGGCTACATTTATCAACTCTCAACAATTTTTATGCCTCATACTTTCTATGTGTGAAGTTATCACTATCCATAAGATCAATATGAACACTTTTGTTCTTTCTACTTTCTCAAGATCATAGCAACATATCAAAGCCCTTGACTCAACACTAATCTTTATTATAGATAGCACACAGACTCGCTTACAAAAAGAGATCACAACGAAAAACTCAAAACTACTTGGAATCAAAACTTCGAACTAATAAATCAAGATACTACTAAAAGGATCGAACTAAATAAAGCGGTAAAGATAGGAGTGTGATGATGATACGATACCGGGGCACCTCCCCCAATGTTGGCAGTTGCCAAGGGGAGTGCCCATATCCATGTGATTATTTCTTTGGAGGTGTTGAAGTAGGAGTTGTCGCACTTTTCTTCTCTAGCTTGCGTCTGAGGCTAAAATTTTCCTCCCTCAGATCCTCATTCTCGAGCTCAAGTTTCATTATCTTTTTGCATAGTGTTGCCTTAGGGCGACTTGACTTCTTGAACTCCACATGCATATCACCAGGTTGAGGCAGTGGATCGTCCTCTTCATCAGAGCTTGTCTCCTCCTTCCTCTTTGGATCATAGTATTCTTCTTCCTCTGTGGTCCAGCCATAGCGTTCCACATCCCCATATACTTTTGGATTTGCAATATAATCAGCTATGTAGCTCTCTCCCTCCGAATCTTGGGGCGACATCTTGTTCAATTCTGCAGCAGGAACAGCTCGAAACGAAAACAGAGGATATTTGCGTGATACGGTGGTCAAAACCTTCGGGAGTATATATAATGAACTTTTACCGACCAAAATACGTAACATACAAGAAAACGGAGTCCGGGAGGCACACGAGGTGCCCACGAGACAGGGGGCGCGCCCTACGGGGGGGGGGGGCTCCTCGCTCGTGGGAGCCTCGTGTCCCTTTCGGACTACTTCTTTCTTCCTAAAATCCTTAAATAATCCAAAACTGATGAAAATTGCTATTAGAGTTGTTTTGGAGTCGGTTTTACTTACCGTACCGCGTACCTATGCCTTTTCGGAGTCTGGAACATTCAGGAAAGTGTCTCTTATGTATTCCTCACGGGTTATGGTTTCAATAATATTGGTTTAGACATTGATAGGATTGCCTGAAATATAATGTTTAATTCTTTGACCTTTTACCACCCTCGGATTTGTGCCTTCAAAGTTGTTGATTTTTATAGCACCAGAACGATAGACCTCCTCGATAACGTAGGGACCTTCCCATTTTGAAAGAAGTTTTCCTGCAAAAAATCTTAAACGAGAGTTGAACAATAACACATAATCTCCTACGTTAAACTCACGCTTTTGTATCCTCTTATCATGCCAGCGTTTGACTTTTTCTTTGAAGAGCTTGGCATTCTCATATGCTTGGGTTCTCCATTCATCAAGTGAGATAATATCAAACAACCTCTTCTCACCGGCAAGTTTGAAATCATATTTGAGCTCTTTAATAGCCCAATATGCTTTATGTTCAAGTTCAAGAGGTAAATGACATGTTTTTCCATAAACCATCTTATATGGAGACATACCCATAGGATTTTTGTATGCAGTTCTATAGGCCCATAATGCATCATCAAGTTTCTTGGACCAATTCTTTCTATATCTATTCACAGTCTTTTGCAAAATTAATTTGAGCTCTCTATTGCTCAACTCTACTTTACCACTAGAATGCGGGTGATAAGGAGATGTGATTCTATGATTGACATCATACTTAACAAGCATCTTACAGAAAGCACCATGAATAAAATGTGAACCACCATCAGTCATAAGATATCTAGGGACTCCAAACCTCGGAAAAATAACTTCTTTAAGCATTTTAATAGAAGTGTTATGATCAACACTACTAGTTGGAATAGCTTCTACCCACTTAGTAACGTAATCAATAGCAACTAAAATATGTGTATAACCATTCGAGGCAGGAAAAGGTCCCATATAATCAATGCCCCAAACATCAAACGGTTCAATAGCAAGAGAATAATTCATAGGCATTTCTTGACGTCTACTGATGTTACCTATTCTTTGGCATTCATCACAAGATACGACAAACTTACGAGCATCTTTGAAAAGAGTAGGCCAATAAAAACCAGATTGTAGTACCTTGTGTGCAGTTCTATCTCCAGCGTGGTGTCCTCCATACGATTCAGAGTGACATTTGCGTAGGATTTGTTCCTGTTCATGCTCAGGCACACAATGTCTAATAATACCATCTACTCCTTCTTTATAAAGGTGTGGATCATCCCAGAAGTAATGTCTTAAATCATAAAAGAACTTTTTCTTTTGCTGGTATGTGAAACTAGGCGGTATATATTTAGCAACAATGTAATTAGCATAGTCAGCATACCAAGGAGCAGTACGAGAAGCATTGACAACCGCTAATTGTTCATCAGGAAAACTATCATTAATAGGCAGTGGGTCATCAAGAACATTCTCTAACCTGGACAAGTTGTCTGCAACGGGGTTCTCAGCTCCCTTTCTATCAATAATATGCAAGTGAAATTCTTGGAGCAAGAGAACCCATCTAATGAGTCTAGGCTTAGCATCTTTCTTTTCCATAAGATATTTAATAGCAGCATGATTAGTGTGAATAGTAACTTTGGAATCAACAATATAAGGTCTAAACTTATCACATGCAAACACAACTGCTAAGAATTCTTTTTCAGTGGTAGCATAATTTCTCTGGGCAGTATCAAGAGTCTTACTAGCATAATGGATAACATTCAATTTCTTATCGACTCTTTGCCCTAGAATAGCACCTACAACATAATCACTAGCATCACACATAATTTCAAAAGGCAAATTCCAATCAGGTGGCTGAACAATAGGTGCTGTGAACAAAGCTTTCTTAAGTGTTTCAAATGCTTCTACACAATCATCATCAAAGACAAAAGGAATATCTTTTTGCAATAAGTTAGTCAGAGGCCTAGAGATTTTAGAGAAGTCCTTAATGAACCTCCTATAAAAACCGACATGACCAAGGAAACTTCTTATACCTTTTATGTCCTTGGGGCATGGAATCTTTTCGATAGCATCAACTTTGACTTTATCAACTTCAATACCCCTCTCGGAGATCTTGTGCCCCAAGACAATGCCTTCATTAACCATAAAGTGACACTTTTCCCAATTCAGGATGAGACTAGTGCCTTCGCATCTCTGCAAAACTCGATCAAGGTTGCTCAAACAATCATCAAAAGAGGATCCATAGACGGAGAAGTCATCCATGAATACCTCACAAACCTTTTCACAAAAATCAGAAAATATGGCCATCATGCATCTTTGAAAGGTAGCAAGTGCATTACATAAACCAAAAGGCATACGTCTATAAGAAAAAGTACCAAAAGGGCAAGTAAAAGTAGTTTTAGATTGATCCCCCGCTGATACAGGTATCTAAGAGAAGCCAGAATAACCATCTAGAAGGAAAAAATGTGTGTGTTTGGGTAACCTTTCTAGCATTTGATCAATAAAAGGTAAAGGGTAATGATCTTTCTTAGTAGCTTTATTTAACTTGCGAAAATCAATTACCATCCTATAGCCTGTAATAATTCTTTGCGGGATCAATTCATCTTTATCATTAGGGACAACAGTAATACCTTCCTTTTAGGGACACAATGGACAGGGCTTACCCATTCACTATCAGCAACTGGATAAATAATACCTGCCTCAAGGAGTTTTAGTATCTCCTTTCTCACCACTTCCTTCATTTTGGGATTCAATCGTCTTTGAGGATCTCTAACAGGTTTGGCATCTTTCTCCATTGAAATTTTGTGTTGACATAATGTGGGACTAATGCCAATAGCAGCTCGGTGCTTCTTCAGAGTTTTCAATAATATTTCTTCTTCTTTCTCTGAAAGGTTAGCACTAATAATAACATGATATATTTCTTTTTCATCAAGATAAGCATACTTAAGATTATCAGGTAATGGTTTGAGTTCAAACACGGGATCACTCTTGGGTAGAGGGGGGTCCCCAAGAATTTCAATGGGAAGATTATGTTTTAGCATAGGTTCTTGTTTAAGGAACACTTCATCTGTTTCTTCCCTTTCCTTCATAAACATATCGTTTTCATGGTCTAGCAAATATTGTTCTAACGGATCAGTTGGAGGAATAGCAGTGGAAGCAAGACCAATAATCTCATCCTTACTAGATGGTTCCTTTTCACGATGTTGTCTACTAAACTTAGCAAAATTAAACTCATGAGCCATACCATCCAAGCCAACATTGAAATATTCTTTTCACAATGAATCTTAGCACTAGCAGTGTTCAAGAAGGGTCTACCAAAAATAATGGGAGAAAAATCATCTTGTGGGGAACCGAGAACAAGAAAATCAGTAGGGTATTTAATCTTCCCACACAAGACTTCAACATCTCTAACAATCCCAATAGGTTTAATGGTGTCCCTATTAGCAAGCTTAATAGTAACATCAATATCTTCGAATTCAACTGGTGCAATATCGTGCATAATTTCTTTATAAAGATCATAAGGTATCGCATTAGCACTAGCACCCATATCACATAAGCCATGATAACAATGATCTCCAATTTTAACAGAAATAACAGGCGTGCCTACAACAGGTCTACGTGTCTTAGTATCAGGTCTAGCAATATTAGCAGTTTCACCCAAGAAAGAGATAACATGCCCATCTAAATCCTCATCCAAGAGATCTTTAATCATAGCAATACTAGGTTCCACATTAATTTTCTCAGGAGGTGTATAGGTCCTAGTATTACTCTTACGAACAACAGTCGAAGCTTTAACACGATCTTTTATCCTCACAGGAAAAGGAGGTTTTTCAACATAAGCAATAGGAATAATAGGATCACTATATGTAATAGTCTTCTCTTCAACTGTAATAGGTGCAACTACTTTCACTTCAATAGGAGGATTATATTTAAACCACTTCTCTTAGGGAGATCAACGTGAGCAGCAAAACTTTCACAAAAAGTAGCTACTATCTCAGAGTCAAGTCCATACTTAGAGCTAAATCCACGGAAAGCATCGGTATCCATAAAAGATTTAACACAATCAAACTTAGGTGTCATATCTGACTCCTTACCATCGTCGGAACCCCAATCTTCAGAGTTGCGTTTAATTCTTTCCAATAAGTCCCATTTGAAATCAATAGTCTTCAGCATATAGGAACCAGGAGAGGAAGTATCGAGCAAGTTGCGATTATCAAGAGAAAGCCGACCATAAAAATTCTGAATAAGCATTTCCCGAGAGAGCTCATGATTGGGGCATGAATATAACATTGACTTAAGCCTCCCCCAAGCTTGAGCAATGCTTTATCCTTCGCGAGGCCAGAAATTATATATGTAATTACGATCACAATGAACAAGATGCATAGGATAGGACTTCTGGTGAAATTCCAATTTCAATCGCTTATAATTCCAAGATCTCGTATCATCACATAGCCTATACCATCTCATTGCATCTCCCTTCAAAGATAAAGGGAAGACCTTCCTTTTGACAACATCATCGGGAATACCTGCAAGCTTAAATAATCCACAAACTTCATCCACAAAGATAAGGTGTAAGTCGGGATGCAATGTTCCGTCTCCTGCAAAAGGATTAGCTAGCAGTTTTTCTATCATACCCGAAGGAATCTCGAAGTGAATATTTTCATAAAGTTCGGTAGGTTGAGGAGCATCTCTTTGCTCTTCTGGTTGGGGTGAAGATACCCCAAACAAGCCACTCAAAGGATTAGTTTCCACAGTGACAAGTAACAGAGAATTTCAGCACACTATATAAATGTTTCCTTACCAAGTTCCACTCACCAAGAGCAAAAGTAAATAAAGTAAATAAAGTGATAGATAGTTTTGTGATAAGATAAATAGTAACAAGAAAAAGTAAATAAAGTAAATAAAGTGTAGCAAGGTGGCCCAATCCTTTATGTGGCAAAGGATAAGCCTCGAAAAATTCTAATAATGAGGAAGGAGCTCCTGAGGACACATTGCGAATTATCGTCAAGCTAGTTTCATCACGTTCATAAGATTCGCGTTCGGTACTTTGATAATTTGATATGTGGGTGGACTGGCACTTGGGTACTGCCCTAACATGGACAAGCATACCACTTATGATTAACCCCTATTGCAAGCATCCACAACTACAAAAAGGAGTATTAAGGTAAACCTAACCACAACATTAAACATATGGATCCATAAAAACCCCTAACGAAGCAACGCATAAACTAGGGTTTAAGCTTTTGACACTCTAGCAACCCATCATCTACTTATTACTTCCCTATGCCTTCCTCTAGGCCCAAATAATGGTGAAGTGTCATGTAGTCGACGTTCACATAACACCACTAGAGGAGAGACAACATACATCTCATCAAAATATCGAACGATTACCAAATTCACATGACTACTAATAGCAAGACTTCACCCATGTCCTCAGGAACAAACGTAACTACTCACAAAGCATATTCATGTTCATAATCAGAGGTGTAATAATATGCATGAAGGATCTGAACATATGATCTTCCACCAAGTAAACCAATTAGTATCAACTACAAGGAGTAATCAACACTACTAGCAACCCACAGGTACCAATTTGTGGTTTTGGATAGAAGATTGGATACAAGAGATGAACTAGGGTTTGAGATGAGATGGTGCTGGTGAAGATGTTAATGGAGATTGACCCCCTCCCAATGATAGGATTGTTGGTGATGACGTTGGTGATGATTTCCCCCTCCCGGA